>NC_134710.1:240855091-241155091 GCF_043290135.1 Rhipicephalus microplus
CCGTATGCATCAAGATAAAGTCAAAATTAAGGTCCCTGTCTCTGCGAGCCCAGCTTGATATAAGATGAAATCGCAGCCAGTAGCGGCTCCAGACACGCCGCCTCCAGCGTGCCGTGGTTTCCTACGCCGCCCGCTTGGGAGCGCCCAAATTGGGTGAAGTACGAAGCGCAGCGCGTTTGCTGGCCACAGCTGCCTTCGATGATCGCTTATGTTTGCTCAACCGCGGCTTTGGAGCCAAAACGTGGCCGCTGTTTGTCGAACAATATTGGAGTTGGGGTGAGAGCCGGAATAATGTGAGAAAAAGTGGTAGTGAGAGAGAAATAAATTGAGAGAAAGTGCTACTATACTCAATGGCAGCAGCAGCACCAGCAGCAGCCGCAACAACAACAACCACTTCAACCGCGGCGAATTCTAGGGAGCTCCAACAAAGGCGGCACAAGTGAATGTCAGAGAAAAGGGGAGGGCAGCCCTCTTTTCCCCCTTTAAAGTCCGTGGAACGGAGGCGTATATGAAAACAATTCTGTTTCGGTTTTCAATCTCCGCGCCGCTAACACATTTTGCCGGCTCGTCGCCGAGACTCAAATAGAGCCGTCGTAACAGATTGAAGACCGGAATCTCTCGCGGTGAAAAAAAAAACAAGCGAAAAAAAGCGTCCAAGTGGTGGCACATGCTGTCGGTTCGCTATTTGATTTGGCCGGGTGCCGTTGCGCTGTGTCGCCCCCCTCCGCCCCTTCCCCCCCTTTTTTTGTTCTTGTCGTGCCAGAGGCTGCTAGCATTCACTGGCCTTGCACCGAGCTCTTATCTGCTTTAAGAATAAATATACAAAATAAGTAAATTGAAGACAGCCCTACGACGCCTACACACGACCATCCTCCCAAAGGGAGAGCGTCGAGATGGGGCCATTTTGTAAAGCGAGTCACTGCTGGTTGAGAAAACGATGGCTAGAACAATCCGTTTAATCCGCGGGCTGTATTTCGAAAGCGAAGATTGAAATTCAATGCGCGTCCTGTGTTAAGCGACCAGCTGGTATATGCAAGCTTAGTAAAGCATTGTAGTATGAGCCATACAACTGAATGAGCAATTAGTGAACTGTATGTACTGGTATAATAATTTATTGTTTATTTTGCGGTTAGAAGCTAAAATAAAGAAGTTGAGGAGTCATTACAATCTTATTTACAATCTGCATGCGAAGGTGGATGGCAAGCGAACCTGTTGAGTGCACGGCGCAGAGGTGGCAACGAATTTGCAACAAATGTACAAACTCATTTGGTGCCTGGATCGGCATTGGGTGCACCATAATCACAGCGTTCGTAAGCTTCTTGAACGGTGCTTCAAAAGTCGGACCACATGCTCGGCATAAAAAATGCATGTCCGCGGCTTAACATTTTTGGAAAGCCAGAATTTTCCCGTTGAGCGCTGTGTAGGCTATACATCTTGCTCTGCAAGTGGTTTGTATAACAGTTGATGGAATGGGTGCTTTTTTTATATTTGTTTCGCGCTGCAGGCGCAACACATTCATGTAGTTCAGAAAAGTATTCACTTATAACAGTAAACACACGGTGCATAGCTACGGGGGTCCCTGTTCACAGCTGGTCCTATCCAGAAATTTTTTTTTGCTTTATAAATTCATGTCTGGGAGTTTCCGGGCGCAAGCTCCATGAAATATGCCCCTAGCTGCCATATACACCTTATCGTTTAATGTTTTTTTACAATTGTGAAATACAACGATACGATAAACGTCCCTCGGGCTTCACTCCTGCATCTAAATCATCCATACCACCTTGGTGTCTTATTCGACCCACAGTGCATCTTAGTGTACCAGGGATCCGGAGCAAATTTGAGCTTTCGTCGCCCGTGCTGAAACAACTGTCTCTTCTTCTTTTGCACGAGAAATATTCAGACAGCATACATGTATACACCGATGGTTCCACGAACCACTAGTGTTCGTCAGAGGCAGTAGTTATCCCAGCAAGAGGTGTTACCATCAGCTTTAGGACTGACCACTCCACGGCATCTACAGCAGCGGAACTAGCTGCTTTGCGCGCTGCACTTTGTGTGGTCTATCGGGAACCACCGCAACAATGGTCGATTTTCAGCGACTCCAGGGATGCCCTACAATCTGTGCTCTCAGCACTGCGTCGCGGGCCATACGAACAGCTTGTTTTCGAAATTCGATGCCTTCTCCACACTTCACACGAGAAAGGGAATCATATGACGCTTCAATGGCTACCAAGTCACTGCAGCATCATAGGGAACGAACATGCCGATACTGCCGCGTGGGCAGCCCTTGAAGGAACACGAAAAGAAGCCATACCACTTTCGAGGACCGATGCTGCCAGTAATCTTCAACGACTTGCGCGTGAAATCACGTTTTCACTATGGTGCCTACCAAGCATCGATACGAATTGTCAACACCACCAGTCCTCTTTGATGGCTCTCCGCATGCCCACTGGACTCGACCGAAGAGAAGCCACCCTTCTTCATCGCTTATGGATAGGAGTGATATTTACAAAATCTTATTCATTTTGTCATAGGAATGGCTGACAATGCTCTCTGCGATGCCTGTCATTGCGAAGAGACGCTACACCACATGCTGTGTGACTGTCCGTTGTATGAAATCCAGAGACAGTCACTGGCGTCCGCTTTTGCGCGCATCGACAACAGCGAAATGTCTGTGGACACTATTCTGTCAAGTGCCCGAGAGAAGACATTACAACAGAAGGCGATGAAAGCTCTGTTGAAATTCCTACGCGACACCGACTTGAACAAGCGACTGTAACAGCAATGTCACACCGCGAAAGACAAGACTGGAGTATGACTGAGTGTGCGCGCGTCTGCTGCCGAATGTGCTGTTTCTCTCTTCCCTCTCTGCTCTGTTTCATCTCCCCCATCCCTCTCCCATGCGCAGGGTAGCAAACCGGCTGCCTATAGGCTGGTTAACCTCCCTGCCTTTCTTTTCCCTCTATTTTCCTTCCTTCCTTCCTTATCTTTTAAGATCACTTTAGTTTTTTTCTTCCTTTGCTGATGCGGGCGAATGCTGAGTCACTAACTATAACTGCGAGAACAGTGGTGATCTCTCTCAATAAAGCATGCTACGTCGCTGATCTATAAGGCATCAGTAATATGCGCTGTAGTAGTGCTGTTTCGGGGTTTCATCCCTCAATTTGTTTTTGCGAGAAAAAAAAAAACGAGAACGACAGCAAAGAAGTAGTACCCTTTTACAGACATGCCGTGGCAGAAACGTAATGACACGAACAACGTATTCATATGATACACGAAGTGGCGAGCCTTGTGGCCGTTTTGACCAATGCCTTCTCTACTCTAAAGAAATGAAGGAGGCGTCGTTTTCACCAAAAGCTGATAAATTTAGAAGAAGATAGGCGAAGATATCGTAAATTCTCTTACTGGCAAAGTGTAAAACAAATACAAGTAGCTGCGTGTAGAAAAAAATTATAACGAAAGAGTGAAGGGTAAAGTGAAAGTGTTGTAACTTACTTCTCAAAGAAGAGAACAATACGCCCACATGGCTATCTAAGCCCGTGAATGAATTGACGCTGACCCAGTGGGAGATCTCCGAGGAATGTTTATTTGCTCAGTGTTTTGGTCCGCAGTTCCCCTTTCTTTATTTCGAAACACTTCTGCTCCGGGCGTGTAGACAAAAAACGTCATTTATTCTTATAGACACCGTGGCATACCCATTCGTTTCTTTCACTTTCAACTTGGCGCTCGCTTTTTCTTCACTACTTACAGGATCTGAATGCACAGGATCACTGGTACGCAAGCACTGTTTGCCGTTGGCTGGCAGCGCTCCTTAATAATAAGGTCAACACTGCGGCGCGAATGGCATGTGCCTCTTTTTACAAATACCTATACCGTGAGAGTTGATACGTTCACAGTCTCACCCCCCCTCCCTTCCTTTGTTTCGTAACCTTGAGTATGAAATTTCTTTTTTTTTCTTTCGCCATTTTAGCAGCGAAACTGTTTCAGTTCTCGGTAACTGGCATTCCGTAGTGCGAAGCTCCTCAGGTGAGAATGCACCACAACAGAAATTCGGCGAGCACCACTACCGAGTAGAGCAGGTCGAAGGATTATTAGTGCAGATGCAAATACTTGCACATTGAGAGAGGTGGATTCTAGGGGAAATTGATAATTGTAGCACGCAAAGGTGTGCACAGACAGACATACAGACACGAGCGCCCCCCCCCCCCCCCCCACACACACTAAATTCGTAGTTTTTGCTTGTTATAATATTATAAGATGTTCACTAGGCATATCCTAACGATTTTTGATACCCCTGTCTTCAAATTACACCGATATGATCTAAAGGTAATTTCACGCTATTTTTAGGTTGAAAGTTGTTTCTAAGTAAACCTGTTTCTGTTGTAAATCTACAAACTACAATTGTTTTCTAAGCAGCTCTTCCGGTTTCTCAATTACCTTCCTGTGGATTCAATGCAGCTTTACTGTGATTCCATATTCCTCCTCCGACATCACATGCGGTAGAACGACGCAGCAGTTCTCGATACGAACATCACGATGAGGCTAAGATTACTTAGTGTTACGCCATCTCGTAGCGGAAGGTTGTACACGGAATACCGTTTCTGTTGACTCCTTTCTATTCCAAATAAAAGTAATAGTACTTTGTACGCTGTGAGCCCAGTTGCACCAGCCCAGATGCCTGTAGTGAGGTAACCATACGCTTGTTTTGTTCAGTACCAGGCCTTTCCTGCACAGCTCGTGCTCCCCCAGCTCAACTCCGTTGGTCGTTTGTTACGGTATGTGGGTTGTCTTTTGGAGTCACAAAGAACACGTCACGGCCAGATGTGAGCCCCGAAGCTTCGCTTAACTATGCGCGGTGTTCAATTGCTGACCCGTGTACCATTCGGCTTTGCCTTTGTGGCGAGGTGAAATGAAGGTATAATGTGCATGAAGGCTGAATGCAGTAGCAGCTGCTTTCAATTTCTGGTATCTTTATATGGGGGGGGGGGGGGGGTGGCATTGGTGATGCGCTCTTTTATTTCACTTGCAAGCAAGATAAGGCTCACCGCTGCTGGTGTCGGGGTCAACTTGAATGGCATGAACACAGGAATTTCGACTTATCTGCAGGCGATATGTGAAAGCAGGGGGATAAAGAGCCTTCTTGCCACTATCAGCCATACAGTATACATATACAACAGGAAAGGCATGGTGATGGTGGTTGAGTAAGCCAGCATTTCATGAGCTTTACGTCTATCAACCTGAAAGGCTGCGGAATCTCGGCTACACAAAATAACACAATTCCGTAAAGTGGCACGCGATAATGTGCAGGATGATATTCATGCATCATAATTATATCCCTTTGAAGTGTGCAGCCATTATATGCTTTAGAGTGGAACAAACCCTCTCGTTTAAAAAAAGTGATGATATTTGTGCCCTCTTATGATTGCATCTAAATACAATATTCCGAGTTGTCCAAATGCAAGCATAATCTTTGTATATAAGGAAAATCATAACTGAGACGGCACACTTCTAGCTAAAGCAGTCATGACTCAGTTGAAGAGTAAAGGGCCAAGAACGCTTCTCTGCGGCTCTCCCTAATTGTGATCGTTTTAAGCACTGTTCTTCTCCCCCATCTGGACGAATAATTTGCGACATCACAACAATGTAGAAATCCATCATGATGAACTGGCTGCGGTTGTCGTATTTCAATGGAGGCAAATTGATAGAAGCCCGTCTACTGTACGATGTCAGTGCACATTACAGAACACCTGATGGTCCCAATTTCCATAGTCCTCCACTACGACGTATCTCATAATATTATCATGGTTTCGGGACGTAAAACTCTAGATACTACTACTGAATAGCACAAGTTGGTGGTTGAAACACCCACCTGCTAGAAAGCGCACAATAAAAAAGCGCCCCGCCGTGGTGGTCTAGTGGCTAAGGTACTCAGCTGCTGACCCGCAGGTCGCGGGTTCGAATCCCGGCTGCGGCGGCTGCATTTCCGATGGAGGCGGAAATGTTGTAGGCCCGTGTGCTCAGATTTGGGTGCACGTTAAAGAACCCCAGGTGGTCTAAATTTCCGGAGCCCTCCACTACGGCGTCTCTCATAATCATATAGTGGTTTTGGGACGTTAAACCCCACATATCAATCAAACAATAAAAAAGCGTACATGCACGATCAATCGTGAAGAAGCCACAGCATCGACAAAGTGTGCAGCGGTACAGGCGCGCGTGTTGCCTTACAAACGTGCTTTTTGGGCACTTGGTCTCTTGAAAAAAAAAAAGTTATGGCGTAGTGAGCGCTTCGCAGCAGTCCTTGCAGTAGGCTTTCTAGAACAGTTTCAAACTGTCAATGTTACACGCACAGACGTTCTTTTCGTTGCGGCATGGTTGAAGTATCCACCGAGGAGCAAGGCCAGAATAGCGATTGAGAAGGTGATGCGAACAGGGCTCAGTTACGCTGTCGCGTTTTATTCTTGAAAGTGAATCTCAAGCGTCCTCCAAGTTTTTGTTTTTGAGGTTCCATATGGTACTGTCGCGGTGTTGTTCAAGCTTTATATTGATTGTGCTGATCATTTGTTATGTTTTGGTGGTGCCGAAAAATTGCCGCTTGACATGTAATTGTGGGACCATCTACATTCTATCTTGCGGTCCTCCACCCATCTAGCTAAGAAGTAGCAGTTACTCACTTGGGTGCCAACATCTTCTTATATCATGCAAATAAAAAAATGTGCGCGCTAGGCTCTCTAGTATACCCCCGTATTCTAGAACGTCCCTTCACTCAACGGTTCACCTTCACTTGAGAAAGCCGATGGGAGCGCCTTCTTTAGGCACAGCAAGTCACTCCATACTACCAACATTCTGCTGCGATTTTTGAGTAGCGCAGTGTCATTTTCAGCAGAGCGGTGGCGTAGTGCTCAACTCTGTCAAGTGAAAGGTGAAAGTCGAGTCGAGGAGCGTTTGTGAACACGGGGGATAGACACCGTTCAGTCGAGTTTGCGAGAATAGATAGCCTAGCTGATAAAAAAAAGCAACCTTGAGACGGCGCCGATCAAAATTGGAACGGGACGAGCGCGTTTCACGCCCTGCATTTGTCGGCGGATTGTGGCTGGGGTACATGGGGGACGCGCGCACGTGTTTATTTTCTACGTGCCCCAATCGGCGAATGTCAGACTCTGAGACAGGGCAGTGTGAGCAACGCAACTCCCTCTGGCCAGCGTACGGCGCCTATACAGAGCTAGTAGACGCCTGTAAGGCGTCAGCTGGCTCGAACACCACCACGGACGCCCCTGCTAACCCCGATCAAAGCAACTATGGGGCGGCAAACTTTCGAGTGCAGCGCTCATCTGGCCGGCCCTTTTTGTTTCCACTTCCGGAACAGTGCACCTGCGATCCTTTTTCCTCTGAAAGCCCTGCATGCAGAAGGCGTGCCTACGGCAGCAACACGACCCTCGGTGAGGTGGCAGTTTCTGCTGCGAAGCACCTATGTCGCGGCCAAGATGGGCGTTATTGAATGAGGCAGCCGGTCGGCACAATTGCTGCCGCGTTGCAGCGGGTCGCTGTTGTCGCACATCGGTCGCCGCCAGCGGCTTGGTATACCTAATTACCGGTGCATGCCCCGCCTCGCCTCTTCAAGAGTTGGTATAGTTCGCGGAAGCTGCTTAACTCGCCCCATACAACTTCGCTGCTCACTCTGTATAGGGTCACCGCACAAGGGCAGCATATAGGGTCACAAAGTTGCTGCTCCTGGCGCGTTGCTTTATATACCAGTGGTAAGATGTGCCTTCAAACTGCTTTCTTTAGGTTTACTTATGCCGTAGGGAACTCGGGGGAGCCATTTGGGCTGTGTAAAATCCCTTAGTTTTGCACATATATGAACACTTCTACTAATCAAAGTTGCGTGTTTAGGAGTGTTGCAGTTTCGCCAAGCGATGCCACCAATCCTATATACTCGGCCCATCCCAATATACTCGTAATTATAAGTGCTCTGAAAATATTCTATAACATAGAAACCACGAAAAACCGGCCGACTCCTTATAGTAATTGTAGCCTCGAGTCAGTGACCGTCATGTAACTGCTCGCACGTCCTACCGAACCCAGTCGTATACGGCCGACTGATTAGTGGTGGGGATTAGAAGAAAGCGCCTTTTTCTGCAGTCTGGTAGAAAAACCGCGCTGTGCCTCAACTCAATGTGTGCAGAAGGTAACGCTTAATTATGACTTTTCTTTCACTGCAGGCCAGTGTCAGCGGATGAAAGAGGAAAAAACAGACGGAAAGACAAGTCAGTTCTTAGACCAAATGGTTGAAGTGCGCAGTGAGGTCTGGTTGAAGACAAATTGGACAAAAAGTACCCTTGTCAAAGTGGCTGACTGGGCTAGTCGGTTGTTCATAAGGTCAAGGTTAACAGCGCGAAAAAAAAAACACATGCTGGACAGGAAAAAGACGGGACAGCGCTTGTACCGTCGTTTTCCTGTCCGCCATGTGTTATTTTCGCGCTGGTAACCTTAAGTTCCCTATAGTGTCCACCAAGTGGCAAGCAAGTCGATCCCGTGTCCACCAAGTGGCTTAGCCGAGCAAGTCAGTCCCGTAAAGTCATAGTTTGAGTTATTACCTTCAAAGAGCACATCAGTCGGTAACACAATCAAAAATAGGCACACTTCAGCGTGACGATTTTGTGCTCTGTGAGGAAGGGGTTTCTTCAAGCACTCGTTCATCCGAAGGAGTTCTTGAAATAGCATGAGCACAGGTGGTGTAGCATTTGTATATACAGGGCCACAGTTTAAAGAAATGTGTCTCATATTGTTTAAAAAGAAGAAAAAGATGCTATTTGCTCGCTGTCTTCACAGTTGCTTTTCCTGTAGTGGCATGGTATCTTAAATAGGTTGAAGACATCATCCGGAACAGTAAATAAGAATGTTAAATATTTGACTTTATATTTTGTTGAGATAGGCAGGTAAGTGAAATGAGAGAATTGAAGTACTTGACGCGAAGAACCCATTGCTGCTTAGACCTTTTGATTTCCGAAAAACGGCCTCGAGTAATATCTATGAAATATTGAAATTCTCGTAAATTTTGCTGCGAAATGGAAGCCAAAGGATTGTGAGCGCAACAAGCAGACGACTGCGGTGACGTCACTGTTCAAAACAGTGATTACAGGGCTGCAGTTCTTCCCCGTTCGTTAACGAATGTGCGTCATCCGTACTGTATATTGCGAGTGCATGCAGCCCACACAACCACACAACAAAGTCGGTTGGAGGTAGATAAAACAATGTTTCCTGATTTCAGTTGCGCTATTTTGCGTTTAGGTTTCGGTTTCGCCGCAGAATTGAGGAGAGATTCATTAATTTGTTTTTTACCAGGGGGCCGCTTTTCCGAAATCTCAAAGCGGCAAGTGTTTCGCATCAAGGACTCCAATTCTTTTATTTGACTTAACTGCCTACTCCATTAACTAAAAAGTTAACTTCTCTTATTACGATTACAACTGACGTCTTCAACCCTATTAAGATGTCTGCCGCTACAGAAAAAACAACTGTGAAGACAGCGAGCGAATAGCGTCTTTTTGGTGATTTAAGAAAAATATTGGTCACGTGTGTTGAAACACCCTGTATGAATGGACAGTCTCCGGGTGCCTCGGCATTCATCGCCTGCGGCTGCGTACAGGAGCTTCAAAGTTGTGGCGTTAAGAAACTTCACCGGGGCCACCTTGCTGCTGAAATTCTTGAGGCTCGTGAAATTGACGCGTGTTGGTTCTCCTGAGGATAAGGAAGTATTAAATCACTCCAATAGAGCAGTAGTCATTATTGTTGCATTAAAAGTAACGAACAGAATGTATAACGAGTATACAAGAGCACCACATAAGTACAATGAGTACTTATGTGGTGCTCTTGCAATGAGTACTTATGAGACTTGGTGCCTTTAGCTTGTATACGAGGGGTTATTGGTTAGCTGCCAGCTCGTAAAAGTTCATGTGCTACGTGACGCCAAACAGGCTCATAAAGAGGCTGCCACACACGCTCAAAGCGTGCTCGTGGCCGTTTCGCTACCTTTACATATACCAAATTTCGTATTATGTGACGCGAATGTATGACGAAGGTATAAATATCACTTGTGAACATATCATAATGATGGCATGCGTGTCATGTAATAACATGTCTGCATGTCATGCTTATGATGCGCTCGTGGCTGTTTCGCTAGCTTCATATATGCCAAGTTTGGTATTATGTAACGGGAATGGATGACGAAGGCAATGATACGTCCAAACGTATTATTCATGACATGCATGTCATGTAAAGCATGACTACATGTTACGCTCATAATGCGCTCGCGGTCGTTTCACTAGCTTCAAATATACCCAATTCGGTATTGCGCGACGGGAATGAATGACCAAGGTATATGACTGGTGAACACATCATAATGATTACATGCGTGTCATGTAATAACTTGACTGCATGCCATGCTTATGATGTGCTCATTGGTGTTTCAGTAGCTTTATATTTACCAAATTTGTTATTAAGTGACGCGAACGGACGACGAAGGAAATGATACGTTCAAACATATTAATCATGACATGCATGTCATGTAAAACAAGACTACATGCTAACCTCATAGCGCGCTCGCGGTCGTTTCGCTAGCTTCAAATATACCCAATTTCGTGTTGCGCTTTTGCGTGACGTGAATGGATGACGAGCACAAATTCCAGGCGCAAACATGATAATCATGACCCTTAAAGTCATGTATGGCATAATTTACATGCCTACCACTGTAGCGGATTGTAAACGCAAGTAGTGCCGTTGTTACGCGACTATAAACAACATACTTGCATCGTATCTAGATACCCGATTCAGGATAACATTTCCACTTGCGTTTACAGTGTCACATTCGTGCCGCTCTTAACGTTGTACTGATTTCGAAGTGACATATAATCGATTCGTATTGTTCGGGGCATCTGCCAATTTTTTTATCAACAAGTTCTTTTAACTATATATATATATATATATATATATATATATATATATATATATATATATATATATATATATATATATATATATATATATATATATATATTAATATATATATATATATATATATATATATATATATATATATATATATATATATATATATATATATATATATTGTAGTAAGCGAGACAGACAAAGCCGCCGTTCGTCGGGCAAGCTGTTCTTTTGTGCCTCTTCTTCCTCGCTTTTCAGCCCATGGCCCACAGCTGCCGCGCCGCTCTTCGTTACATTCGGCCACACTGCGGACCTGATAAAGAAAAAAAAGAAATTACAGTTTCTTGCACCTGCAGCGGTCCGACTGCTTTTTTCAAGCGTGAAACATGCACGGCAAAGTTGTTTCTTTTGCGTTTATCGAGAGTGAAGTTCGCATCTGAGGTGTTCACACGCCAGGTATTTTCTCCTACACGCTGAGTAATTATGAATGGCCCGTCGAACTTAGGGAGTAGCTTCTTGCCAGGCCTGCTGGTGCCCCTTTGCACCCAGACCTCGTCACCGATGTTGTAAGCAGGAGCGGGTCTACGGCGTCTGTCATAGTGGCGCTTTTGATTTTCTTGTGCGTGGGTGGCTTTCTTGATCGCCTCAGTTCGGATCTTCTGACAGGCCACTTTGCGATCGTTGGCACGTGGAATTATAATGAAAGCATCCAGACTGAGGACCGCTTTCAGCTGTGGTAGTTTCCCATAAACAATTTCGTAGGGCGTTTCCCCGGTAGACGTCTGCAGTGCCGTGTTATTCGCAAAAGCGGCTGACGGAAAGTGGACGTCCCAGTCGGCCTCTCCTCTTTTCCCTGCCGTCGTATATGGAGCGAGTCGTGCCTGGTTGCTGTGGTTGGTTCTCTCAGTAAGGCCGTTTGCTTGAGGACGAAACGCGGATGTGAAGTGGTGCTGCACGCCTGCCGTGCAAAGGTACTTTTTCAGTTCCCCGCTACGAAACGCTATAGCCCAATCAGATATTAGCCTTTTTGGTAAGCCATGTCTCCATTCAAATCGGTGCTTGAGGAAGTCGATTAGGTAAGTGGATGCAAGAGATGGCACGGCCTCCACTTCCACGTATTTTGACAGGTAGTCTACTGCTACAATGACGTAACGATTTCCCGCAGTGGTGGTGGGTAGAGGTCCCATGTAATCAATGCCAATCGTGTGGAAAATTGTTTCGGGTATCTGGATTGGTGTTAGTAATCCAGGTTGACAGCCAGGCAGTCCCTTAAACTGCTGGCAGATTTTTCAACTGGCGACATAAGAACGGACGCTACTTTTCATCTTCGGCCACCGAAAACGTTCTTGTAGTTTCCGGAGTGTGGCTCGTTGGCCGGTGTGTCCGCCTTCTGGGGAGTCGTGAATGGCTCGTAATATTTCAGACCTCTGTGATTTCGGGATCACCAGGAGGTAACGTTCTTCGGATCGGTCCGCTCGCCAGTGACGCCGGTACAATGCGGCATTGCGCATCACAAAAGTACTGTGATTTCCCTCGTCAGTGATAGATGCAATAATGGATGCCAAATCTTTATCCTCCTGTTGGGCTCGGGATATATTCATCTGGGCGAAAAAAATGTGGGTTTGCCTGGTTTGTTGCGCGTAGTCAAGGGGGTTCCGTGAGAGTGCATCGGCGACGTTGTTTAGCCCCCCGGCGCGGCGGCGCGCGTCAAAATCGTATTCTTGCAGCGTGATTATCCACCGGGCAAATTTGTGCTTAAGTTGCTGCTTAGAGAACATCCATGCTATAGTAGCATTACCAGTCACGATTTACGTCCGAAAAGATAATGTCGAAACTTATCATCGACGCTCAATACCACTGCAAGACATTCAAGCTCGTTGGAGTGATAGTGGCGCTCGGTGTCTGAAAGTTTTCGGCTGGCATAAGCGACCACGTGTTCCACGCCATCTGGATCACGCTGCACTAACACAGCTCCTAGGCCACTTGGCTGGCATCAGTGTTCACTTCGGTGGACCAGTCTTCATTGAAATGACTTAGTATGGGGCAACAAGTGAGCTTTTGTTTTATAGCTCGAAAAGCATTTTCGTGTGAGACGCCCTATTCAAACCGCGCGTCTTTTTTAAGAAGACCACTCAAGAGAGCTGCGATCGAGGCGAAGTGGGGAATAAACCTTCGCAAATACGACGCCATAACCAGAAATGACTGAACCTGCTTCAAGCAGGTTGGTGTGGGATACTGCGACACTGCAGCTATTCGTTCCGGGAGTGGCTGAATGCCGACAGGAAATATATTATGTGCCAGGTACAAAATCTTGGACACCCCAAACTGGCATTTCTCTTTGTTCAAACGAAATCCTGCTGCATATAGTCTGTGTAGTACTTCGTCCAAATTGCGAAGGCGCTCATCCTCCGTCCTGCCAACGACCAGGATGTCGTCTAAGTACACCACACAGGCTTGGTTTTTCAATGGTCCGAGCACTGAATTCATCGCACGCTGAAAAGTTCTAGGAGCCGTTCTTAGTCCAAACGGCATGCGGTTGAATTCATACAAACCGAAAGGTGTGCGAAAGGCCGTTTTACATTTATCTTCCTCCGCGACGTTAATCTGCCAGTACCTTGCGCGTAAATCAAGCGACGAAAAGAACTTGCAGTGACGTACTGTATCAACAATGCCATCAATGCGGGGTAAAGGGTAGAAGTCAGGCATTGTACACTTATTGAGCTGCCTGTAGTCCTCGCAGAAGCGTAGTGATCCGTTTTTCTTGCGAACAAGGACGACTGGCGCTGCCCACGGACTCGATGACGGCCTAATAATGCCCGCGGCAAACATTTCATCTACTTGTTATGCGATCACTGCCTGTTCTCGTTCAGCATGTCGTCGCAGTGGTACGCATATTGGCGGATGATCTCCCGTTGGTATGCGATGGAGCAGCAAATTAGTGCCTGGCAGTTCTGCTGTATTGCTAGCGAATACTGGCTGATGGCGAGCCAATATAGAAGATAAGGTAGGCGGAGTGGACGGCTCACCTGTCGGTGGTGGCAGAGTTGTGGCGGTAGTCCCAGCTGTCGAAGACCGGAGCTCGACATGGCCGCGATGTATTGTCAGCTCAATGTCATCAGATAGCAAAAAGTCAACACCAAGGATCATGTCGGCAGGGAGGTCTTCAAAGACGGGAATGGCTGGAATAACTTTAGTGCCCACTGCCATCCGGACGGAAATGTCGAGCATTCCGAATGGCATAGCACTTCCTCCAAGTCCGCCGAGGGGAGGTTGCGTCCACGGTCGGATAGTGTCCGGAGCATGACGTCGGTGTAGCGCCGTTCCTTCTGCACCGGTATCCACCAGAGCAGATAGGTCACCTATTCCCTCAACATGAATGGACATCCGAGGAGTTTGACAAGCTTGGTTGTGGATTCGGCTCTAGAAAAGTTGACGACATTCCTTGGCGTTGTGGCCAATGCGACCGCACTTGAAGCATCCGTGTCGTGTGGAGGCGTAAGTCGAACGGACAGTCGGTAATGTGTCCAAGCTAAGCCGATGACGAGAGTTCTGCTGAAGTTTGGCTGCCTTTTGAGCGAAAACCTGGGGTGACGCTTCAGGTGACTGGCAAGATAAGATGGCAGCATGACTAGGGTCAGCAAAGTCATCAATGACATACTGGCGGGCAGCCGGAGAGATCCATGTAATGCCACATTTGTCGAGAAGCCCGAGCTTATCGGAGACGTATTTACGGGCGTCTTCCGATGGAGCCTGCCGACGCGATCGCATGCGCATGAAACGGTCGTCGTATGCGGATGGAAGTGGTGGGAAGGCCGTGATGAAGGCTGTAGTCCAGGCACTCCAGGATTTGTACCTGCAGCCATCGTATTGATGCCACGCTTTGGCGGACTCGCGCAGTCGGCTTACGGCTAGCGATAGCGTCACGTCGTCAGTCCATGCATGTCGACGGGCCAATGAATGGATTTCATCCAGCCAGATGGTTGGGTCTTGATCAACGCCAGTAAAGTCAGGAATTTCTGCCATAGACGGAGGAGGCAACGTGGTGCGTGCACAGGCTGCCGAGAAGGTGACGGTGGCGTCTGCAAGACGCTGGCTCGAAGTAGCGATGGCCTGCAGAACCGTGCAGAGTTCGCTGGCGGCTACAGGCGAGGAATTACGCCTGTCTTCTGGCGACGGTACTCACGTTGCTCCAGGGTTGGTACCTGAGGCAAAGTCCAAGGGAGCGTGTAGGGCGTCCCTAGGCAAGGAGGCGGTTTGCGAAACCAAGTCAGTGGAGTCACCTTGTGGTTTGGCAAAAACGCCTGCAGGCAGCGCGCTGGCTTCGGTACCCGCGGGGGCCAGGTCGGATGCCATGGCCATGGTAGCAGGAGCTGTGGGCCGCTGGAGAGTGCGTCCGCTCCGTAGGACGGTTTCTTCACGCAGGTCGTCGCACACAAGTTCGTTGAACGGCTGCGCCATTGTAATAAGCGAGACAGACACAACACCCGTTCGTCGGGCAAGCTGTTCTATTCTGCCTCTTCTTCCTCGCTTTTCAGCCGATGGCCCACAGCTGCCGCGCCGCTCTTCGTTATTATATATATATATATATATATATATATATATATATATATATATATATATATATATATATATATATATATATATATATATATATATATACATTGACGTGTTTATTTATTTTAAATATTTCCATGTTTTATTTCGGTGTAGTCGTATATGTGTACGAAACTCGCAAGGGGTGAGTTTTGGACTCTTGTCAGGGTATTCGCGACTGCAGATAACAGCGATGCTACTTCGCTTTGTCCATGTGCTTCTTTCACTTATCCCTGTCGCCATGCCAATTACACATCTCACTCCGCCACGGTGCTTACGGTGTATCGTAGTTTCGATCGCGGCTGCGGTGGTCGCTTTTCCATGGAGGCGAAATGTTAGAGGACCGTGCATTCTGCCACATCCATGCATGATAAAGAACACCAGGTGATCGACGTTTCCCGAGCCCTTCAATACTGCGTTCCTAATGATCATGTCGTCTTTTTTGACGTGTATAATAATCTAGATATTATTAATATTATTCATACATCTCACCACACTACCTGTCAGCCGATGATCAAAAAATTTGATAATTACCACTGCGCAGTTTGAAATAAAGATCAAACCATGCATTACGTACCACGTTTGCACGCGCTTATGGCTGAGGTATCACTCTGTTATTTTGAGTATGGCTATTTTCTCGTTTTTTTACATAATGCTGACACTGAAAACCATGGCACCCAAGCATATATATAGTTTGATGTCACAGCGTGGAATTCTGTAGCTGACGATGGTTACTGTGATGTGATTTGCTTAGGCGACGGTGTTACCGCCTAGGACATTTAAATCCATGTGGCAACTATGAGGCGAACACTTTGTGATAGCCCTAAGGAGGACACCTGTATATTAAAAATACGTTCGGGATTGCGCTTTTAACGCACTTGGAATTAAAACTTCTTATCCGTACATCTTATCCGTACGACGCAGCGAGCAACGGAAAGAAAAATGGTAGGTGCAACCTTAAGAGACAAGAAGATAGCAGAGTGGATTAGAGAACAAACGGGGGATAAGGATATCATTGTTGAAATCAAGAAGAGGAAATGGACATGGGCCGGGCATGTAGAGCGTAGACAGGATAACCACTGGTCATTAAGGGTAACTGACTGGATTTCCAGAGAAGGCAAGCGGGTTAGGGGGAGACAGAAAGTTAGGTGGTCAGATGAGATTAAGAAGTTTGCGGGTATAAATTGGCAGCAGCAAGCACAGGACCGGGCTAACTGACGGAACATGGGAGATGCCTTTGTCCTGCAGTGGACGTAGTCAGGCTGATGATGATGATGATGATGATGATGATGATGATGATGATGATCTGTACATGGGGCAATGCACGCTGCGCGTGAGTGCTTTGCAGCTATCTCAGCGAAAACGGCTGCCCCGATATAAATCATTTGGTGGACAGTCCGTAATTGCTAATGCAGATAGTAGCGTAAGCAAACTTTATCATTTACACGAGGTGTGAAAGCCGAGGCCGAGAATCCAGAAGTATTCAGAGCTACGCATACATTTCTGTGTTTGAGTATCTGTCCATCGGCTTTGCTAAACATTCTCGCACGCCTTTGTCCTGTCATCACAAAACTCAATAACCGCACTTCTAATTTTTAGAACAGCGCTCACTCCGATAAATATTTAGTTGCCGTCGGTGACTTACAGGAACAATCGAAGTTCTCAAGGAGCGCCGTTATGAAAAAAAAGGCCCTTTCCTTTCCCGCTTGTACAATTTATTCCGCTTCACCAGTAAAGATAACCCAGGTGGCGTTGTTCGCTAGCTCGAATTATTACCCCGCAGAGAAAATCAGCTCAACTTGATCGAGCAGTTTAATCTCGGCGGGCTTCGCCCCAATGGACTGTTCGCGAGTGTTCAAGTTTTTTAGTGGTCCGCTGTGCCGAGGAGAGTATTTTTCAAGGTTACCCAAATGACAACTAGTAAAGTTCTTGGCAGTGTTTCGCTATATAGTATCTTATTCCTAGTGTTCAAGTGAAGTGATGCGCGTAACGCGAGTAATTGCTCCACGTTCACAGCAGCGGTTTATAGAGTCTGATTGAATGATTAATTGTTTGATTGATTGATATGTGGGGTTTAATGTCTCGAAACGACTATAATATTACGAGAGACGTCGTAGTAGAGGGCTTTGAAAATTTCAAGCATCTGCGGTTTTTTAACGTGCACCTACATGTATGTACACGGACCTACAGCATACAGCTGGGATTTGATCTGGCGACCTGCGGGTAAGCAGCCGAGTACCTTAGCCACGAGACACTTGCGGCGGGGCATAGAATATGGTATCATTGAAAATCGTTTTCTTCTCGTGGATCTTCTCTCGTCCGCTTTATGAACCCTTGAGTGAACAAACAAGCTGAAAGTAGAACTGTTATATCAATTTATAATCTCTGATGAGGTTCGAAAAACTAGTTTTGCGAAATTCTTTTTTGTGAGAATTTTTTTAGGAGGACAGACATCATCATCGCAGCTTTCCAACAATTATACCACCTACTACTACTACAACTACTATCAATACTATCAGAGGTGTTGTCAGGGCGGAGGTTTAGAAGTTCAACTCCTCTCCCCACTCAATTCTATTTTATTTTGTATGCGCATACAAACAAGCCCTCGTATAAACACACGCTTTAACAGATATTAAAGTATGATTGATCCTTCCCCCGCCCCCCGTTCCAACGTCGAAAACAATATTTCGGACTGGGCTACTTTTTACTACAACTACTGCGACTTGATCGACCACTTGCCTATGCACAGACTTGTGGGTTGTATACGTGCTGCTCGTCCCTTAGAAGTAGTTTTTTTGGTGCCCTTCCCATCAGTAATATCCTTGTGCTTTAAAATGTCAAGGCACTGAGAAAAAACTAAGAACGTATACTAAGAATAAATATATGAAATGTGAACGAGGAATACAAGAAAGCGCTGGAGACGTTGTTGATTCGACAGTGTCCATCTGGCCTGGAAATTTGGAAACCATGAACCAAACTCGAGTTACAGATTCACAACTGAGCGCATTCATTTGTTGATTAATTTGTGTGGTAGCTATTACAGCTCCCACGATGACGATCACTTGGATAACCAAATTGACCAAGAGCTCACTTCTGGCCTTGTTGATACGACATATGCAAAGTGATTTATCGCTGATTTTTTCGAGACGAAACAAGACAAAAAGGGCACATTGGGGATGTCCCCTTTGTTTTGCCGTGTCTCAAAAAGCTACACAAAACACTTCAATCAATCAATCAATCAATCAATCAATCAATCAATCAATCAATCAATCAATCAATCAATCAATCAATCAATCAATCAATCAATTCTTTATTCTGGTACTAGTAGAGAACCCCACCTTTTTACAATTCTGTGCATCTCTCTTCTTCTGTCGCACTTTGCTCCTGTTTATCTTTCGCCCAGTGCATGTTATCGAACCGGATGGGCGTCTAATTTACCACCTACATCATTAGCTTGAATAATAGTCCATACCGCACATCAAGTGGCACTTGGGCTTTTTTATGGTGAAAAAAAGTAGTGAAGAAAAAGATGTGATACTTCAGTGTAAGATGGTGCTATGCAGCCATCATCAATAAGCCTGCACATAAATTACTTGCACCTGCCTTGTCCTGCTAGAGAATGTCAGCCACGCGGGCTTCATAGGTTGAAAGGACTAAAGTTTCACTCGGTGAATTCAGCGAGGCACTTCTCTCTCTCTTTTTGACGTTGTTGGCCGTAGCGGCCTACCCTATGAAAGTAAGGCCAACGAAAATAGCGGAGACAAGAAATAGTTCCTTAGGGAGAAACTTGTGCAAACAAAGCCGGTGTCGAAAGGCCGGAAGTGCCCCAGGCACACTCGCAGAGGCACGTTTCACACCCAAACGCTCCAGCGAAGCGTAAACATGAGAAAAGCTCTGTAGCTGCGTTAACCTTCTGAAAAAAAAAGATAGAGGGGAGAGAGAAATAACCGAGGAAAAAGGGATCACTGGGCGGAGCGAGGAAAAAAAAAAGAACGAAAATAAGGAATTGTCTAGAAAACTTCCATAAGAAAAACCAGGTCGTCTTTTCTGTTCGGGTGTGTTTTAGTTTTAGGGGGTAGCGTTACCGCGCCCCTGGCATCCTGCCATCGTGTTCATTCGTTTGACAGACACCGCATGGTGGCGCAGCATGAGCATAGCGAATATACCAAAGAGCGCAAGTGCCAGTGGTGTGTACAGGTCACCCTCGGTTGCGAACCTTCTATCCTTCGCTATCGTATGCCTGTCCTCTTTGGTGACGGCATATGAGCACACAGAGGCTGCTCGGGCACTCAGATGAGCTGGAGTTGAATCAACACGTGATGCCGCAGGCTGAAAGAAAACAAGGAGAACCCGATTTTGGATATTTCTCATGGGCATTTTTTTGTGTGCTGGCCTTTGTTCCTAGCGATGATACGCCCTTTGTGCTGGCCCTACTAGTCATTCTTTTTCTTAAACGAAAAAAGAAAGGATAACAATAATAATATTAATAATAATATTAATAATAATAATAAGAGCTGTCCCGGCCACAAACCGGCGTCCCATTTAAACCTCTCTGAACACGGTTGTTGCTGACCGAAGCAAAAAGCCACCTAGAACATGATGAGTCCAAAAGTCGCCTAGAATTTGACCGATCTACACGTAATTACAATACAGGGAGGTCAAAGACGTAGATGAGAACGGCAATGGCTGTGTCAAACTATTCAAACGCATTGTAACCGTACAAACAAAGGCCTTGAAGCTCCTATTACCTTTAAATATTGTTTTATATTTTGCTGTTAGCTCAGAAGGCGTCACCTTCAACTAGTTAAAGAATGGTGAGCGCTCCAAGTACGGAATCACATATCAAGTCAAGTCAAATTTTGTTTACGACATGCACGAAGCAGAATGTTAAAGGCCACCCTAGCAAGAAAGCTGTAAGCATATAGCTTGATGAGGATAGGGGACGAAACCAGGCAAAAGCAGCAGTGCACGCATGTGCCGTACAGACAACACTTGTTGTTGTTGTACGTACATATAAATGCATGCGTGCGCAGTGTGAATAAGTTAGAGTGTGTGTGAATATTGAAAAATGTGACCGCCAAGAAGGTATTCTTCATTTGCAATGCAAAACTGGATATGAACAAAAGCAGTTGTAAAAAAAAGAAAATAGAAAGAGCATGTATGTGATGAATACATTTTAAAAAGGATAGATAGATAAATACAAGGAAAATTTGCAAGCTTTAGGCATAAATTTCAAATTGTTCATAGAGAAAGACATCAAGCAAGTGCATGCGTGATAATGACATTTCTGTATTTACGTAATTCTGCATATATTTAACTGTTTGCGTATATTGTAGCTCAGGGTTTGAGTGTATATATATGTTCTAGGGTGCTTTATGGACAACTTTCGGGTGCTCGTGTTACGCGGGTGCTGCGGCGTTTTACGAGGGCTGATAGATTTTTTTAGAAAGTGCGCCGTTTTTTTTATCAGCAAGATACAGTTGATGCACAAGGTGATATATGCGTAAATATCTTTCACGGTAATCATCCTGTTTTCTTGAAATAGTGCTTTTTTCGGATGTAAATATTAAACATGATTCATCCTTCAAAACATCACATCATGGCATAGCATACGTCATGATGTAGCATTCTTTCTCTGGCGTTTCGTTCAAAAAAGGCACGCGGCGATATTGCGATCTCTCTAAATCTAACGCAGGATGACAACGTTACTGTAGCAAGCAGAATATCGAGTTGATTGGCGAAACATGGGAGAAGCCTCCCTGCGAATGGCGTCGGCTATATATGTAGGGTGTTTTAAAAATGTTTTAAATATTATTTAAAAATGACTGAAAGGAGGCATCTGCGAAACCTGCGGTGTTCCCTTCACTGTGGCAAATGCATATTCAGATGCGTACAGACATTATTTATGACCGTAAATATAGATATATAAAGACTTACATTTTTTACCAGTGGAAATAGGTGGGCGAGTCAAATAGGCGAAGTCGAGCCCTTCCTGCGAAAATTCTATAGCCACTTTGAAATTTCTGAAAGGCGGCCACTGGTAATCACTGCGGAGCAATGATATCTGCCTAATTTAGCAGGCGAAACTTATACTAACGCACCAAACAGCGCGTCTACAATTCACTTCGAAAACACCCTCAATGACAAGTCAACGGCACTGTTTCCCTCATATCGGTGGAGGAGGATAAGCGAGCGTTGATAAATGGCCATGTGGCGGGCAAGCATTGCTACAGAATAATAATATAATATATCTAGGGTTTAACGTCTCAAAACCACGATATGATTATGGGAGACGCCATAGTGAAGGGCTCCGGAAATTTTGAACACCTGGGATTCTTTAACGTGCACTTAAATCTATAGGTAAATACACAGTCCTCAGATATTTTAGAATCCATCGATAATGCACCCGCCGCAGCCGGGATTCGATCCCATGATTTCGGGGTTAGCGGTCGAATGCCATAACCACTATAGTCGGGTACAACTTTAGAAGGAGTGACATTTTCCCCTCAAAGGCTGATCCACACTAGCCTCTATCAATAGGCGCCCACTTCGATGACGTCATGAGCCGGAAGGCCGGTGACCCTGCCAGCCTTCGTTGTTTCGAGCTCAGTGCAGAAACGATCGTTGACAAAAGTGACATCAGATAGCTGAGCGTCTAGATGCTCGAATGAGCATTTTGAGCTCATCAACGATAATCAGAGAACAATAGTGTTTCCATTCAGATATGCCAGAATTGAAGTGTGTTTCTATGCCACCTCTCAAATCGAGCATGATGTGTGAGGGACATTGCTTATCGGAATACGCAATTTAGAAGAAGTCAAAAATTTTTTGAGTGGGACTACTTCTTTAGTCGCGGAGCGAATTGGCTGCCGCGCTTAATTGGGTCATCTGGGTGGGGCCTCTCGTTTCTTCTAAAGTGGTACCCGACTATAGACCACAGAGAGGGGGAGGGGGGGGGGGAGGGCACAGAACGACCACCACCTTCAACCGGTAGTGTCGGAGCACTCTAAAGCACTCTCGAGAGCGGCATTGTTCCGCACGCTTCACGTTCGGCTTCGAGTTCGGCCTGCCATCAGTCTACGCAACAAACATACAAAAAATAAAAGCTTCAAAAATGTTAGAAGGCCCCTTTAAGGTTTAACAGTGCGACAAAATGCGCTGTTACTTCTACTACTAGAAAACGAATTTGCACTGTAGGCCCGTGGTTCCTAATGTTCCGGTTTGCCTCTTTCAACGCGCTTGACGCTTGGCTTGAGCATTTGTACTCTGCCTCAGAGAGCGAGCGATGACGGATCCGTTCACCTCTGAGCCGGAGGGCAGAGGCGACCAGTCGAATATACCAGAAGTATCAAAATTGAGGACAACGCAGTGAGCGATAGAAAGAAAAATGATAAGTGTAACCTTAAGAGACACGGAAATGTTGTAGGCCCGTGTGCTCAGATTTGAGTGCACGTTAAAGAACCCCAGGTGGTCGAAATTTCCGGAGCCCTCCACTACGGCGTCTCTCATAATCATATGGTGGTTTTGGGACGTTAAACCCCACATATCAATCAACCTTAAGAGACAAGAAGTTCGTCTCTCTTAATCATGTGGTGGTTTTCGGACATTAACCCTACATAGCAATCAATAAAAAGACAAGAAGAGAGCAGAGTGGGTCAGTAAACAAATCGTGGTTAAGGATATCATAGTGGAAACCAAGAAGATAGATAGATAGATAGATAGATAGATAGATAGATAGATAGATAGATAGATAGATAGATAGATAGATACACTCTAAGCCAAAAGGGAGCAACAGGGGTATAGGGGTTGCTCCTTTCAGGGAGCAATTGCATTGCCAGTCCCATTACTCCCCTAAAAGGAGTAACTGCAGAGGGACAAACCGTTGCTCTCCTTTCAGTTCCTCCTGCGGGGGATGAACAGTTACTCCCCCCTGTTCCTCCCTGCGGACCAACAGTTACTCCCACCAGTTGCTCCCTGCGGACCAGCCATTACTCCCACCAGTTGCTCCTCTAATTAAGAGCAACAGTTACTCTTTACCGTTCCTCCCACGTGTTCGCAGTTACTCTTTGAAAACCAACTGCACATGCTTCCAGTTACTCCTTGGGGAAATGAGTATTTATCTCGAGTATGCTTGTCACACGGTTAACACATGGCGAGAGCTCCTTGGAAGAGCACTGCTTCGGTGCTTCTAACACAAAAAGTGGACAATATTGAAAGGAAAATAAATGCTTTATTGTTCTTTTTATGAGGCGACGGGTGAGCACACGTAAAAGTAGACTTCGCCACACCACAGCCAGCACTAAACAAGCACCATAATACATCAAAGGTTTTCTGCGTCATCCGTGGAAAAACAATCTTGAATTTCTAGCATAGGGCAGTCTGTGTCATCATTGGTGAGAGAAGGGCAACTTCTCCAATGCTGAAGGACTCAAATTTCGCAACGCTGTTATAAAGGCCTGCGCATGAACAGCTTTGTGAATCTAGGCCCAAGTGTTATGCTTTGTGCAAGCCAAAATCCATGTAAATAGGGAAAGCATACTTTTAGGAGCACCAGCGTAAACAAATCTTGGCAGTTGGCTTTCTAGTACAAACAGCAATCCCTGCAATGAAAACATAAACATTTTATCTTAACGGTAACAGTGTGAGCACACACATGGGCCAGCGGAGCCATGTCAAATTGTCAGTGCCAGTGTAACCATGTGGCATGATAAACTATTCTCTGGCCAACACATGCACAGTTTGCCCTTAAAAAGCGATGCTTTCATATACGTAGTACAAAAAGTCTGCACTTACCAAAATTCACTTGCTTTCTGTACTTTAGCATCGTTGGGAGCATCTTTATCTGCAGTATAACCAAATTTGTGTCATATCTCTGAAAACAAGTAGTAAAAGACATGCATAAATATTGTTTCATTTGGTAGCAGTGAAGTCAGGTTAAGAACAGCCAAGTGGGAATCAGCCTAATTATGTGCATGCGGCAAATCCCAAATGGCGTTATTGAGGTTGTCGAAATTTTCGTCGATTGGTATTAACGTCGATATGTGACTTCAATGGCATGCCAAGTTTTCACAGCGCATAAAGATTTCATGATGCAGAATAATGACAACGCTAACGAGAACATACAGCATTTATGATTGTTTTTTACAATATTCAGTTTTGCGAAGGTTTTGGATGACTAAAGAAATCTGAAAGATTTGGGTCATTCCTCCTCCAATTGTTCTGTCCATATGTAAATTGCTCGCTTGATAGTGCGCTTATAAAATAGTACGTTCAGCGCAGAGGTGAAGCAAGTGACGCAGTGATGTGGGCAGATTTTTTTTTTTTTGAGGCGTGCGGGGGGGGGGGGGGGGTCCGCTTATCTGAATTGGAGGCCGGGCAAGCGAATATGGTCGTCATTATGGGCTCCCTACGCCCGGCCTGAAAAAATTCTGTGCGCAACCGCCTGGCTATGCCAGTGAAGTGATGCGATAATGGTTTGTTCACTTACTGATTTACATACACTTTACAGCTCTAAAAAATGGGGCCCAAGGCCCTACCACTCAGCCGTTACCGTTACATAAAGCCAATGGTAGAAAAGTGCCAGTATGAAGGCAGCTACAATCCCGCGCCGATGTTTTTTCAAGCGAGGTAGTGTTGCGGAAATGAACTTTTAACTGCAAAAGTACACTGGCACTGCAGTGGTGACAGGGGAAGCAAGAGAGTATGCAGGCGGTTATAATAGAGGTCATTTAGTCCGATACGGCTAGCAATGGATACGGTAAATAAGAAAGAGCAAATAATTTCTCTTTTAATAGCGCAACCACTTAGCAAACTATTGTAAGAGCATTAAATGTTGCTGGAAATGCCACTCACCTGCACGCTGATGCATGCACAGTTCTTTGTCCGACGAGCGAACAGGCTTGCAGATAGCTGAAGACGTGTTTTTTCCACCCAGCAGCAAAATCCACAACAATTTCGCGCTCCATAAAGATAAATATACAATAACCTTCATCACGAATAAGTAGAAACGCAAATCTGCGACACACACACACGATCGAAACATAGCTCACAAGCTCGCATGTCCATGTGCTCGCCGACCACAGACCATATGAATATTAGTGCGAACGCGAACCTAGTTGCGCCGAAAAAAAAAAAACGTCGAGCCGTGGCAGCACAGGCGTCAGCGCAATGCTTTCAGTGTGTTCTTCTAATAAACTTATAAAAAAATTGAGGTACACTAAAACTCATAAATAAATATAAAAAATTGAGTGTAATTTTTATTTAGTGCTAATAAACATAAAGACTGAATAAAAATTACTTTGTAACTTACATCGCTTACTACACTAGCGCCACACTTGTCGTGCGGGCGCAGATGGCGCAGATTTGTCATTCTGCCTTCAAACTACACGGTGAAGCGTGCAACTAAGGGTACGGCTGATGAAAAGCTCGTCTGGGTCCGCTTTTTTTTCTTCTCCGATATATCTTGGGGGGGGGGGGGGCTCCTTATGCACGTGTTTCGGTGCTTGATCGACTTTGACGCCCTTGCTTCGCGGACGAACGGCGTGTCTAGGCTTTTTTTTATCGTTGTTTTGCACGTGTTTCGGCGTTCGGTCCACTTTGACGTGCCAACTCTCCATTCTGCTGCTGCATGTGTTAGGTACTTGCCGTAGCTGTATTCTCAGGCGTTCTGTGTTCAGCCAGCGCTGCTATCTTATTATCTGCGGATGCTAAAATAAATCACTGTTTTGGTTTGGTGAAGTTTGGCACACAGAACAAACAATAATCTGGCCCATGAATATCAATGTAGGCGGCATGCATATTTGTGTGCGGTGTCCTGCCGGAGAGTAACCGTTGCGCGACGAGAGCATTTACAGCAGTTCCTCCTTCCGTTGCTCCCTTACAAACTTAAGATGAATACAGTTGCTCCCCCATTCTCGAACAAGTCGGCCATCTTGTTCCGCTTAATCTTTTCGGAGAGTAACAGTCGGTCTGAAGGAGTAAAAACAGCCGTTGCTCCCATTTCGGCCGTTTTTGGCTTATAGAGTAGATAGATAGATAGATATGTGGGGTTTAATGTCTCAAAACCACCATATGATTATGAAAGACGCCGTAGTGGAGGGCTTCGGAAATTTTGACCGCCTGGAGTTCTTTAACGTGCACCCAAATCTGAGCACATGGGCCTGCAGCGTTTTCGCCTTCATCGGAAGTGCAGCTGCCACTGCCGGGATTCGATCCTGGAACCTGCGGGTCAGCAGCCGAGTACCTTAGCCACTAGACCACCGCGGCAGGGCAGTGGTAATCAAGAAGAAGAAATGGACATGTGCCGGGCACGTAGCTCGTACACTGGATAACCGCTGGTCATTAAGGGTTGCTGACTGAATTCCCCGAGAAGGCAAACGCACGAAGGGGAGACAGAAAGTTAGGTGGGCTGATGAGAATAAAAAGTTCGCAGGTATAACGAGGCAAGAGAAAGCACAAGACCGGGTTGATTGGCGGATGATGGGAAAGGCATTTGCCCTGCAGTGGGTGTAGTCATGATGATGATGATGATGACGACGACGACGATGATGATGATGATGATCTAGATTGACGGTTGATCATGGCGGAACACCACAAGAGCATCGGAACACCGGAATGACACTTGATAGGAAAGTGACGAAATTTGAAGGAAGGGACGACAGAACAGTATCTGGTCAGAAAACCTGGTAAGCATTCTCAAATACACTAAAAGAAAGTTTAATATTTGCGTGAGATGGGTGGTGCCTATCTGCTTCTTAAACTATGAAGAGGCACAAAAAACTATTTCCCCTGTCTGAAAGAGGAAGTGCAGCAGTGGCCGTCCGTTGCGTTATGTTTTCCACACTAACAAAATGTTGATATTGATGGTTTTATTGCGCACACTTTAACAAAAAGAGGTAAGCAACAAGCACTATACGTGCAAGAGTAAGGTGATGCGCAGGCACAAGTAAGATTACTTGCAGGCTTTCACGAAAACATGCGGCCATTGCACGCCGTCATTGAAATTTCGTCACTCCTATGTGTCGGGTAGTTCCGGTCTGACCTAATATAATAGTCACACTTCGTGCGTACCCTTCACGATCAGCTTCGTGTTCTCTCATGATATGCTATGAGAAATATATGAAACTGCGTGCAACTTATGGTTTTTCCAAAAAAATGGTTTTGCCATAATTTGGCACACATTACATCTTTTTATTATAGACACTTGCTCTAAGGATAAGAATTTAAAAAGTGTATTGAGTAGTATTTGTGAATTGGTCGCAAAAGTTTAATTTCAACTGCGGTAATGTATGTCCGTATTGACGTGGAGTTAGTGTGCGAAAATGACAGTGGCCTTATTGTCTAAAACTTCCTTTTTTAAAGGAACATTTTCTCTCTCTGTCTCTCTCTCTCTTTCTCTCTCTCTCTCTCTATATATATATATATATATATATCAGGATGAAGGCCAGACTCTAGGCCGAAACGGCGAAATAAACCACGTTGTGACCGCTCACGGAGGATCTACTGGACTATATGCAACGCTACGGCCACTCAACCACCATGCCTGCCTATCTATCTATCTATCTATCTATCTATCTATCTATCTATCTATCTATCTATCTATCTATCTATCTATCTATCTATCTATCTATCTATCTATCTATCTATCTATCTATCTATATATATATATATATATATATATATATATATATATATATATATATATATATATATATATATATATATATATATATATATATATATATATAATATCGAGCCGAAGCTGCTCATAAAGGCAAATTCACCATATGATATGAAAATTGACCAAATCTCTGACTTCATAGTCACGAGGAGGCATTGGAGGAAATATGGCGTCGGGTTATAATGCGAATGTCTTGACTGCGAATGTGCTGAATTGAGGAGAGACAACAATGACTTATCCCCATGAAGTAATGCTTATATGACTATAGCCGTAAGCAATGATAACAATGCTTTTTCGAAAAAAAACCAAAAAACACTGTGAAGGCAGGTAACCAACGGTGTTACCGGCCCACCCTCGTCTCGGCTTTCGTCGGCGTCCTCGAAAGGCGTGGTCGAACCATACTCGCCTCAGACGGCCGCCCTAATGCAGCGCATTTTTACTGAAAGCGCCCTGGGCACTGCGTTAGTCCTTTCTGGACGGTTGTCAACATGCGTGACCCCTCAAAATTCCACTGCCAAGCATGTGACGTCACATTTTCTGCTCCTGTGCAACAGCCCAGAAAGTAGGGGATCCTCTTCTCTGTTAAAAAGGTCTATAGACCCGACCGACATGGCGAAACAGGCATGAGAGGGGCACGACTCTTCTGAAACAGTGGGTGTGTTCCAATACCCACCGCAGACGGCTAAATAGAGAGCTAAATGGACGGCGGCTATCTGAATTCCCATTCCGACTCTCACTAGCGGGCAAAGTAGACAGCTCCGAGAAGACCGCATCCTAGACAAATACGATGCAGGCTACTTTGCTGTGTAAACAAGATGGCGACTCAGCGAATCGCTCAGATAGATCGGATCTCGCCGGAATGGTCGTCTGCACGCAAGCAGTCGCTTCTCCAGACGCTCAGTGTGAGTAACGTTTAATTTTTTTTTAGATTTCAATACGAAATAAGCCAGAAAATACATCTGTTACACTTGTTTCTTTTGGTTTTCTCTTCTCGACGCAAGGTGGCGCCTCGTCGCGTAAAAGCCGTCTACACGTGTTCCTATTCTCGGACAGCATGGGCTCAGTGCTGTCTTTTAAGCTGTCTGCGTAGACTGCCTACGTGTTGTCTAAGAATTGGAACACAGCCAGTGTGCGCCACACGTGGTGTTTTCAGTGCCTCCGTGATCATTCCGCCTTCGACCAATCGGCGGTGCCAATTGATCGCAGCAACAACTGAGGCCATGTAGTGACGTAACACGTGTAGCGCTGATCTCTGACTTCATGATAATGTCACTGCTAGCTCGAAGAAGATGAAGTGGGTCACGTTCGTCGCTAAAGGCAGCAGATGAATTATTTATAACCAGGTGCACCATACAGCTGCCATGTACAAATACACTTGATTCGAGTAGTCGGGATCATCAACGGGACTTAATTGGCGATCTAAAGTCCGATGAATGGCACAAAAGTGAAGGCAGGAATGAAATGCCCGGGAAGTGTTATGGCCAGAGAGCAATCTGAATGTCTCTGAGAATACCTAAATATCAATATTTGCTTGTTTTGTAGGGTCCATATTCAGAAAAAATAGCTTTACACCAATTAGTAATCGAATACTGGAAAACGTTTATTTCCAAGGTTAGCGAAAGCAAGTATTTAAAAGGCGATGTGTGCACTGCGCGGGGCGCCGATAGCGGGAACCACACAGAAGTGAGGCAGCAGCATAGAAAAATATGCAGTGAATATCGTATAGCTTTAGCATGTGTTGTTTTCGTTACGACACCTGAAATGCCTAAGCAATATTAAGTACCCTTGAAAAGTGGCTGGGCAACTCACAGCATTTCCAGCACATATGTTTCACACATAATCACTGGGAGAAGACACAAGTCGGATAGTTGTTATTTTTTACTTTACAAGTGCGGAGACAAATGCGTACACTGCCGCGTACCCCCCTAGCCATGCGTATACTAGCCGTACCTACATGAAGTGGCAATATACATTCTAGACATGCATATTTATGTAGTGAGGGTAACTTGTCTTTGCCGCAGCTTACGTCGAAAAAAAAAACGGATTTCTGAAGCACCTAATAAGTTTCTTCAGAAATTTCAAGTTGGACCTCCAGTTTCTGAAGCGCAGCTTTGCTCACTGTCAACTATTACGCAAATGTAGTGTCTCGCCGGCTTGAGGACCTTTAAGAATTCCGTATATTGACTCGGCCGCCAACCACGGGGCTGTTGGCGTGGGTGTGCATCGCGCACGTTCTATCAGCGACGAGATTCAACTCCTGGCTGCTATTAGCACTAATGCTCTCGCGGGCAGTGCACTAAACGCCGCGTACCTCTTTCCCGCAAGGCAGGGCCTGGCGCAGCGGCGCGAAATCTGTGCCCGGTGCCGGCGCAGCAAACGCACCAATTATACGACAGGGAACCGCAATTTCGCGGCATCACCGCGTTGTATATGTGGCCCGGACTCCCTTCTCACCTATTAAGGGACGGCGCGGTGCACTGCGCTGTGATGGGACGTTATGGCGTGCCTCCTACGTGGCTCGGGGTGCAACAAGGAGAAAGATGCCGCGAAGGAACGTAATAAGCGTCAACTGAATGTAAGGACAGAGCCATAAAAGAAAAACGTTGCTGGAGGAGGGAAGCGAGAGTGTGAGGTGCGTTCTGGACGTGTACCGTACTCCCTTTGCGGTTTAGTGGGCACCTGAAGAATGTGAAGACGAAGGGGAAAAAACGAAAGAAAAAAGGCTGTCTATGACTGAAAGCATGCGCTTTTATTTGGCGGTGGGCTTTATCACGGAGTAATGAACACGCCTACTGCTTCTGAGTGAAATCTGTCTGGTGGGGCCCCACTGAAGCGGTGCTTCTGACCAGCAGAGTAATGGCGGCTGAGAATTGGCGGAGAACAAACGCGCCAAATAGCGCCGCAACCGTGAAAAATGACGGAAGTATAACTCCCTAAAAGAATGATGGCTGGCAATCGGAAGCTGTGGGCGTTAACTCTCGCATCCAAGTTCGGCTCTGTTCGGTGGCTCTGAGAATTGCGGCGTCACAGACAAACCACCGGCCTACACAATTGAATCCTAATAGAAAAATTAAAGTCGTAAAAATCATAAACCACGATTGTAGTGAAAACATTCCGGTACTTTATTATGTCGAGATTTCGGCGCCGTATTTTGCCGGTGCCAATTCCAGGCGCTGCAGGGCTTATTATTTATTTTCTTCTTTTTAAAGTACCTACATTGTACGAGTAGCTGTGCCGTTTTTACGGTGGTTTCTAGTGGCAATGGACAAAATCTTTCTTTTATTTACACGCTTCTGCCCATTTTTCATTCATTGTACTCTATTTTGCTAATCCATCATTGTCTATTGATTGGTAGCTCATACTATAGTTAGTCCTTCTAATTTCCAAAACATCGTTTCTTTCTTTTATCTCACTGTACATAAAGCGGAAATACACTCCCTTATTATCAAAATAATTGTTGGGGTCTAACGTCCTGAAGCCACCATATGATAATGAGAGAAGCTCTTCAGCTATTATCATATTTGTTGAATGCGTGAACATGAACTAGTTTATGTACTAGTTCCTGGTGAGTTCACTGAAGGATTTTTGTGAGGCCGCCTTATGTCACTCTGAAATCTTCCTCACTGAGGAGCCCTCGGTAAAGGCTTCCTTGGCGCTTCCTCAGCTTAAGGTTGCTTTGGGGCTACCTTCGTGCGCCCTTAGGTCCGCTCCTTGCCCTGAACGAGCGCTTCGCCTCACAGCTAGCCCACGTGATGTTTTCGTTTTCAAGGCAACCCTCCCACCCCACCTCTGCGGGGAGACACGAGCGGTGAGCGTGCGTGCACGATGCCAGGCGACGGCGCGCAGTGTTGCTAGAATGCACCACGTTTTGCGCTCGACTACGGTGGCTTTTCACATTCAGTAATCGTAGTTGGAAGAAAGCGTACACCCGTCTCTATATTAACACTTCAATTTGGAAGTGATGTGGTGACCCAACTTTTTTTTACAGAATAAACGCTTGTGAGCAAAGCTTATATTCGATAATCTCGAACGCAGGAGCGCGGCAACCATTCCTCCCGCGAGGACGGGTTAAGGGAGCTTTCAGAGTACGCTTGCTTCCTCCGTCGGTTTTTGGTTGTAAGGAAGCCTGACGTAAGGAGAGGAGGCGGTCAAAGGAAAGGAACGTTTCGTTGTTTGGGCCTAAGTAGAACGTATATTACGAATGTCCCGTTTGTTCTTGTTTCTACATACATTTCTCAGCAGCAGTAATAACCGAAAAAGCTCCAACATAGCCAACGCCTCAGACGCAGAGTGCATTACGTGAGAAGTTTTTTTAAAGCCTGAAACAAGACACGGATCAGATAACAAACAAGGACAAGCATGTTTTGCTCACACTTAAAAAAAGAATCCTTCATATCTATGCACCAAGTATAGCTTGACAGCAGACATAAGTTAAAGTGCCCTTCAGTGTAACTCAGTGTGGACAATGTAATGCAGACAACTACATAAGTCGAGTGGTGACCTGTGCCTAATATAAGAGTTTGCATAAGATTAAAGCGTAAACAAGTGTATGTATTGCGTTTAGCTTCCCCTAACGTTGATCTGCTCAATATATTAGGCTTCGCTTTGTATTGCCTTCCCCACACACACATGCACGCACACTTGAGACTTTTAGAAATGTCTGAGGATTGAGACTCTTATGAAATTCGCAATTTCGCAGATGATATTCCGCCGTGTCTATATTTCACTACGAGCAGACTTCTCAATATCTGTCTGTTAAATAAAGCGCCAATCTTCCCACAGGCGTATTCACCACAAGTGTGAGAAGATAAAAGTGTACATACCGACACAATGTGGAGTGGATATATTTGCCTGTCAGATAATTAGCAGACGTTTCACAAAGCAACAGTTCAGGCAAGGTTTCTTTTCTACACAACCGTAATTTAATTATATACGGAGTTTTATGGTGTGTTCTAGGCTTCCTTGCTCCTCCAAGACACGTGGTTGGCTTCTTGCGGTGCAACCTGTTCATGTGGTACTTTCGCGCCCTGCATGCTAGAATGGTGTAAGAGGCTATCATTGGGCAGGGGCTCTATACCACTGAGATATTATATGCGAAAGATTTCTTGCGTACGGCAGTCTTTTTGAACATCTATCTATCTATCTATCTATCTATCTATCTATCTATCTATCTATCTATCTATCTATCTATCTATCTATCTATCTATCTATCTATCTATCTATCTATCTATCTATCTATCTATCTATCTATCTATCTATCTATCTATCTATCTATCTATCTATCTATCTATCTATCTATCTATCTATCTATCTATCTATCTATCTATCTATCTATCTATCTATCTATCTATCTATCTATCTATCTATCTATCTATCTATCTATCTATCTATCTATCTATCTGAGGGCTTCGGAAATTTCGACCTCCTGAGATTCTTTAACCTGTACCCGATTCTGAGCACATGGGCCTACGACATTTCCGCCTCCATTGTAAATGCAGCCGCCCCAGCCGAAACTAGTTCCCGCAACTTGCGGGCGAGCAGCCGAGTACGTTAAGTAGACTACCATGGCGAAGCTGTTATTAAGTTGTCAGCCTGTCTTCGGTGTCATAGAGAACTTAGCATGGTTAAATGTTTGAATGCATTGACTTCAGTGCCATACTGAATGAAGCGTAACAGGACTGACAACTTTTTAAAATACACACAAAAAACAACAGAAGAAACGAAGCAAATAAGGAAAACTGAGAAACGCTACATTTTTTCCCCTTTTCTTGTGATAGAAAAGCGTGGTATGGTTGCTACCACGCCGTCTCTTCATTGATGTAACACAGTTTGACAGTTTTGTAGGGAATTGACGTTACAATCTTCGCACTATATAGACTATTCTCAGGCAACCGTTTTCGCGTTCTTGGCGGCAACAGTGATTCGCGCCTGGAAAGTTGGAGTGCAAAAAACGATTCACACGACAGCGTCAACGAAGAAAACAGGCTGATCCTTTTAATCCGGAAACGGGTCTTTGATAAAGGGAAGAAAAAGGAAGCACACTCCCCGGCGGCACACGAGCCTTGCTCGGCATTTATTGGGTACGGTTTAATCGGCGTTGCGATTCGGGTCACGCAAGCGATACAAAACGTGCCTTATTCTGGTCACGTCAGCATCATTGGAAAGCTGCTGCTTGGCGTTCGCAGTGTGAGCGCTGTCGCGTGCCATATGCGGTCATTAGCGGCCGGCTCGGAAATGCCTTTTAACATAAACATTTACATTATAGTGGAACAGATGATGCTTCTGTATTAAGACAGCAGAAGGCGATGCTACCAGACTTTTTGTTACGGTTCGGCGATTCAATCCGTGTTTTGCGCGTCAGCACATGGCAAGGACATGGAGACGTTTTTTAGCAATGTTGTAGTTAAAATATTTGTGACTCGTGAATTTTCACGTAACGCACACACGGACCGGAAAGAAATAGACACCACGGGCGCAATTTCACAAACTGGTTTTCAGCGAAAGCAGTTATGAGGTAAACACTCGGGTCACGCATTGCGCCGTAGTTGTTTGCCGCCGCCGCCACCAGTGTCCGTAACCACTATCGCAGAAGGGAAAAAATAACTTAGTACCATTGGCACAGTGGGGCTTGACACCGGGTGCGCTGCGTGCCAGCCCAGTATTCTACTATACTGAGCCACGCCAGTGCTTGGGACTTGTTCGCAAACTTGCCTTAGGCAGGCCTGATGTCGGGAAAGGAATCGCGTTAATATGAGTAATAAAGCGTTTTATAACAGCAAAATAACAACTCGGCATCACAGAATGCGAACAGCGAAACGAGTGGGTTATACATTGCTGCAACCCACTACAAAAGCTTGTTCTTGACCACCTATTAACTGTGGTGCATACCTACTTCAGGCATAATCGTCGTCAGCCACTGCATGAACAATGGGCACAAAATTCCTTGCAAAGGCATAGGGGATACCACGCTTCTCAGAATAATGATGAAGGATAGCATAGAGAATGCATGCCTACTACCCAGAAATTATCATAATTAATCTCCTAGTGGGTACCCAGCAAGTGTGATTGCAGCAGTTACTCACCCTTACAGAAATGCTTATAGAGATTTAATTGAGGCTAAATTGACTTTTCTCCATAGGATGTACTGTGTTTAAATTAAGCGTCTATTGAGTTTTGCTATTGAGTTACACAAGGATATTGGCCTCCGTGTTTCTATTGAATATCAATTTTTGCGGATGAATTGAGCGTCTTTTGAGCAGGACAAAAGGAATTATTGACTAGCTAGTGGCTTTCTGTACCGAGTGTCAATTAAAACAATTAGGGGAGTGTATATTCAACCCTTATTGTGTTCAATCAAAATCATCAATAAGCAAGTGTGTTATGCAATTTTCAAATATTCAAGCTAACATCTCTTGAAAATTCGCCACTTGACTATTTTGTTTCAGAAGCGGCACCGATTCAACTGCTATCAGTTCATTCTTTAAGCGGGTGCTAGAAATTAAATAGGGGTGATCATTGAAAACTCGCCCGAGCGACAATTTCTTGTCGCGTGCGTCATTTCGATTGAAAACACGGTCAGTCCCTTAAACAAGGTATAAACTGGGTGATAATCACAAATTTGAACACGGGTACTCAATTCACACGAATGATACCACACACGCACGTACACAGTGATGCACGGTGTTCTATAAATTGTTCAATCCAAGCAGCAAAACACGGATCTGTTAGCATCCTTGTTTATTTTTACCACAACGACAATAGAGACGGCTTGGATCGTTTAGTTGGTGGAGCGCCTGTTTCCGAATCATTAGGGTGAGGCCTGCCTGTAAGAAATGAAAAAAAGAGAGAATGCGTCGTTATAAAAATAAAGTATCTAAGAGAGAAGGGCCATACATTGTAAACCCGAATAATTACGCAGTTGAATATTCTAACATCCTACGCCCAATAAGTTTTTCGGTTTTCCTAACTTACGAATAGAACGTATGAAGCCAATGGCAAATGACAAACTTACCTTTAAAATAATCAAGGGAGGCACGTGGTTTGCAGATCCAGCAATTGCAGTGAATGTTCAAGCAGTGAATCACAAATCAAGGTGACGGCGTCCATTTCTGTAGTTTGCAGAAAGGAAGCTGCGCTGAGTCTTGCATATAAGCGAGGTGTCCATTTTTCCGCTGGAAGGTTGCGATGATGGGTCTGATGAACAGCCGTGCCGCCGGCACAAATGTCCATGTATACCGTAAAATTTGCATCACATGCAGCGGAGTAGCCTCATCACTTTTGAGCATATAGGATGCGTAAGTCACGGCACTCACTTTCCCTGAAATCAGGGCAAGAAAAATCAAGTGACAAGCACGAGCCACACGTGTGACCCTAGTGAGCGATTGTGAAGAAAGAAGTGCCGTACGGAGGGATAGACAACAAGCGCAAAGCGGCCATCTCAAACTTTCACTTCACACGGGTGTAACTGGCAGCTAATACTGTGAAGCTTGTTTGAGAACTAAGTTTCAAGTTTTTATAACGCAACGTTAAACACTCTACAAATTATTTCTTTCTCGTTGTATACTTTCTTGATCGCAACAGCAAAAGGCCTCCGGCACCTTTTCACCCCTTCAGTGGTCGCCAACTCTGCGTGCTTTGGATCCTCCCTGCACTTGCAACCACCCCTGCTCTAGACTTGCTAAAAAAAGAAAGAAAAAAAAACCGGTCAGTCCGGCAAGATTTCGAACAATGGAGTGCGCATTATGTAGCCCACTAATCTTCCTCACATGAGTCGACAGCAGGGAAAAAAGGGCCTGACCTTTGAAAGACGCGGCGAAATCTGCAATCTTTTCGCGCAGAACTGCTACCACGATACATGTTCTGCGTGTGTTTACCATACTTTTATTGAATAAATAATTATAATAAGAATAAAGTAATAGGAATCATAATATTTATAAAGGCCCTGTCTCTCAATGCACAGAATCTGCATCGCTATAAACAACGAATCAACAATACTTTTGCTAATCCCAGAAGTCAATTTTTTTCGCGTCAATGAAGAAAATGCATCCACCACTCTTGACTGCTACACGCTAGTGTGTATGAGATAAATATCCGCGCTCGCAATTCAGAAACGCGTGCGTCGGACAGCTAGTACCTGAAAACGTTTCCTTGCGTACAGTTTTATGTAATACATTGCTGCTTTCCGGTGTGCTGCAACTGTATGCATTATGCAGGGCCCATAATGACGAATGCATCTTGCAGAAATATACCCGCAATAAAACTGCAGAACACGCACATACACACACACACACACACACACACACACACACGCACACACACACACACACACACACACACACACACACATACACACACACACACACACACACATATATACACAAGTTTTGTGCATTGGGCCCCCAATATTGATGTAGCTTTAGTGGTCAACATTCATCTTCAGCTATCCCTCAGTGAGAGTGATCAGTACTAGGTCAATTAAATGTGTAGTGACGGCGGTTCAGTTTAACGTTTCTTAACGCATGTCAATTAAATATGTAGGGAATGCGATTCAATTGAACATTTCTTAACGCATGTCAATTAAAACGGTAGTGACTGCGATTCCATTGAAAACTTTTAACGCATATCAATTAAAAATGTAAAGAGTAAGAGTAAATTGACTTTTTCGCAACCAATCTCAATTAAATTTTCATTGAGTGCACTCATCAGAAGATGCTGTTTAGTTGACCATTTATTGAGTCGAAAAGGCCTCAGTTCATGGTCAATTGAAACTCAGAGTCCATTTTTGTAAGGGCAATGAGTGATTCCTCACAGTGGATTTGATTGATTCATTGATATGTGTGGTGTAACGTTCCAGAACCACCATATGATTATGACAGACGCCGTAGTGGAGGGCTCCGGTAATTTCGACCACCTGGGGTTCTTTAACGGGCTCCCAAATCTGAGCACACGAGCCTACATTTCCGCCTCCCTCGGAAAGGCAGCCACCGCAGCCGTCATCCGAACCCGCAACCTGCGGGTCAGCAGCCGAGTAACTTAACCCCTAGAACACCGTGGTGGGGCTCACAGTGGGTATGAGCCACAAGTTAAGGGCAACAAGAAAAAGAACAAGAGTAAAAGGCTTGAAACTCCACTCTTCTAGTTTTCGCTGTCAGTGTGCTGCGCCTTCCACGCAGGCCTGGCGTTTTTATTTTTCCTAAAACAATGAAATGCATTTTTATCTTTGAAAAATATAGGGACGTCCCGGGCGGTGGACCCGAATACTTGCGAGGTAAAAAACCAAAGCACACGAATGAAACAACCGTAATTCATCAAAAGAACAATAAAGATAAAAAATAATCAAACAAGCTTGAGGCTGACCTCCGCCTCAATGATTTGCTCCGTCGGATCTTCTCGTTGCGGCATATAGCTTTCGTTCGGGGGGTTAGGGCTCTGTTCATGAGAACGGAGCTCTAACCTTACCTTAAGAATGTTCCCACGGCTCTGCTTTCCTCGCAGAAGTTACGTAACGTCCACCCTTGCTCTGCCATATCATTTTCACTCCAAGATGGATCGAAACCACAGATCCTATACTCAAGGTATTTCGAAGTGTGATGCGAATATACTAGTAGTTATCCGCCGACTTTCATGTAAGCCTTCTATAGTCGCTCCTATATCCGGCCGTATTATGGTTGCAACATGTGCGCAGCTCTGGTGAGGTAGATTAGACCGCACCGCAGACGCTGTATCGCGCCATGAGTTGAACGAAAAGAGAGAAACTTTCGGGTGCTGCCGTATAGCTCCCGGTATTTACAGGCTTCGCCATAAGCTGCCGGCCTTCAAAAGAGCTTTACTGCCCGCGCCCTTGGCCGCCCTGCTGCAGGCTGAGTTACAGACGGCACTTATATTACTACGTTGAACCGACCCCGACGCTATCGCAGATGTTGTATACGATGGGATGTGAAACGGCTGGCACTTTTATCGCTTCTACCTCACCTGATGACGATGGGAAAACCACTTACTAGTACTGTGGATGGCCTGGGGACTGACATTCACTTAACTCTACTTAACAATTTTTCATTTATTTCCCCTCTGGACAAAACTATTAGAGGAGTCGAAGTTACGAAATCACACACGTATGTAAAAACAGGGAAGTGTACGTGTACGCACGTCCCATGGTATTGTTAACTAAACAGCGTTGTTTCAGTTATGAGCATGCTGCGACTCTCCACCGTGAGGATTCCCACAGGCTGGACCCCGAGCACGACTACGCGGAAAAGGGCCGCAAGACCAAGCTGGGTAAAGTTCTCTGCAATAATTCCACGTAGAAATATTGTCCCTCCAGCATGGGAGAGATGAAAGGAGCACACAGCAGATTCGCAGACATTTTGCTAATATAATTTATTTGGCTTTAGTTTTTCGAAAAAAACGTTCGTTTCGGAAATTGCGCATTTCGTTGCTATTTAGCAGGCTTTCCTGGAACGTTGTTGTGCCGGGCATTGGCACGGCTTCCTTCACCTCTGCGTGTGTCAGCGTCAGGAACGGATTCATGAAAGACGCATGGCGTGACCAAGAAAACGTGGGCTTCACATTTGTATTTTGTTGTGTCTGAACTTTTTTTTTTGGATGCGGACAATACTGGATGTTTATATCTTGTCCTAATGAAAGCTTTAATTGGACCACCATGAAAGAAGTCAGGGAAGCCTTATAGAAAATGTTCTTTTTCGTGGTGTTGTTTTGCGCACCACTCTCACAAACTAGGCCATGAAATATGAAGTCCCAAGCCCAATTCACAATTATATTTTCATGTCGGGTCAGCGGTTTACAAATAACCTCGTCCTTACCACACGTGCATCATCCCATGACAGTACTGTCGTGAGCATTATTCTTTCGTTTTCTTTTTTACCGCCGGTGGGTCGCCTTCATACACTCTTGAGGTGCACTGTTGTAAGTGGAGGGGAAAGGAGGGAGGGTTCAAACTCCACAACGAGTATTAGCAATTTTGCACGTATACATAAAAAAGCACACACACCCGAACATAAAGTATTGTCACACCTCCCCCACCCCGACGAAAAAAAATTCTAGACATGCTACCGGTATTGACACTCTTCAAGGTTCCACCCAGTGGTTAAAAAACTCGCCTTAGGAATGTGGAATTCTTGGTTTGAAATCCAGCAACACCAAGACATCTTATTTATGGAGTGCCTCTCTTTGGCGCATGTTTCTTAGTTGAGCGTCATCGTCGTAACCGACAATGTCAGCGAAGAGAAAACAGAGCGAACGCGGACCGCTGTGGAAGGTGAAAAGTCGTGGTAGCGAAGAGCGAGTATAGATACGACAAGTTCTCCTTCGGCCACCCGCGGTGCCCCAGTAGCGCGCACTGTCATGCGGTCGCCGATGAGGTCATCACCAGGGTATAAGCAAGGGTGTCTACCAGTGTTGACAGCCTGTTTTTAGGGAAAAGAAACTTTAAATCACAATCAAACTTACCCTATTTTATTTCACGCAACTTCTACACAATGATGTCAATATTCTACGCAAAAACTACCCTAAATTTTACGCTATGCCTAAATGTAGGCGTCCCGCACACGGTGGTCTATTGGGTAAGGTACTCGGCTGCTGACCCGCAGGTCACGGGATCGAATATCGGCTGCGGCAGCTGTGTTTTCGATGGAGGCCAAAATGCTGTAGGCCCGTGTGCTCCGATTTTGGTGCATGTTAAAGAACCCCAGGTGGTCGAAATTGCCGGAGCCCTCCACTACAGCGTCTCTCATAGTCATGGTGATTTTGGGACGTTAAACTCCACATATTGGTAAAAATAGGCACAGTATGACAATAAAAAAGTACATAATACGACCAACTGCTCAAAAACAGACGTGTAGTGGCACTTAAGTCGATAGCTGCCTCGAAAGTTGGTTAGAAAAAAATTTGAAAAAAGAGTAAAGAGCATCAAAGACAAGTGATCAGACGAGAAAGCGTTCTCATATTTCTATGAGAAAAAGGTTGACTTGCAGTAGAGAAAAAGGACTGGAAGATTCATCAGCAAGTATATACGGCTTGCAGTGTAAGCGGTATTGTGAAAAAGAGCATTCATAAATACTTCGAATAAGAAAAATGTATATAAATAGCAGTGATCGAAATAAAGCCGGCTCTGGGTAAGTACGGAACTGATGGTTAAGAATTAAGCAATAGTACACTCAACAGTAATTAGAGGTGGTGTGCCTTACTGCGAGCTCGGGTTACCTTAGTAGGCAGAGTTGTAAAGCGAGATTCAGTGAAGATGAGAAATTCAAGAAATTGCAAAACACTGCAGGTTTAAGCGAGTGTGCAAATAGCCACCCGGGTGCCTGTTATGTCACTAGTTTTGATGAACTCTCGTGGTACAGGGACAACACTCGAAAGGTGAGCAGGTTGGCGATATCTATAGGTTTACTGGTAAAATAGTGGCGGAAAAGTTGGCAGGTGGCAAAATAAAAAAAAGGTAAACTAACGTTATTTCGCGCTAAGGATCAGAGAGTTTGGTGGTGAGTTTATAAAATCATTTAATAGAATGAGAACCTTGATGATGCTGCAACGTAATAATAATTATTATCAGTCTTATGATAACAACAAAACAACAACTAAAAACACTGATAAAGTTTGGCAAATCTGACGCACCCTGGGAATCAATGTCATTCGAAGCACGCGAATGGAAGGTCATCGTGTTGTAAGTTTTTGTATTGAGTGAAATATTACGAGGTATTGCTAAATCTATGTAGAAATGCATGCATAGACACATGTTAAACAGACGCACATGTTTTATATAACCAGTTGTTTACAGTTGCATACATGCTAACAGCAACATGGATATCAGCAGAATTAGAAGGGGCAAACTGATATGAAGCACCGGTGCTCGCCAGGATGGTAGCCCAGGCCTCTGCTTCATGAATCAACTTCAGCGGATGGCGCATAACTACAATTTACATTAGCGGGGAGTGACGGGTGTAACATTTGAGTTTACATATGTACTGTTTATAAAATTAGATAACCATCTCTGCAACCCGATTTGACGTTTCATGAGCATTAAAGTCAATTTGAAAAGCAGTTCCGACACCTCGCTTGTCCCTGTGGAAGAACACTTGATTGCCAAGCACAATGTGGGTGTTCGATTCCTTCTGGGACTCTGACATTTATTCTTTGCATTTGTCGGGTCAATGCTGCCGATGACAGTGTTTTAATAACGCTCACACGTTCAAATTAGTTATGTCTGTCCTCACCATTCCTCTGTAGATATAAACTGTCAATTACCTATGGCACACAACCGGATACCTGTGGCACACACCCGCCCGCGTGTATGTGCCACACATCTGGTGGAAATGATTTGACGACGTATGCAACGAGGTTGTGCACATTTATGTCATGGCCAGAGAGTCATAATTGTCAAACCAGCTTACTCTCCCATACTAATTTTGGTTTACCTCAAGTTAAGGGGGTGATCGCGAGGGCACCAAGTCGTAGGCGGTTGGATAGATAGATAGATAGATAAATAGATAGATAAATAAATAGATAGATAGATAGATAGATAGATAGATAGATAGATAGATAGATAGATAGATAGATAGATAGATAGATAGATAGATAGATAGACGCTCGAAGTGCTTGCAGTCGGGAAACATATGCTTCGCATTTGAAATCTTAAGCTCGGCGACATTCAGTTAACCACATCGTCACGAAGAGAACGTTATTTTATCCGTCCATTCTTTCTCATCGAGAAAAAAAAACTCGCATGTTCCCTCGCGCACTGAGCTAAGACGAAAACCACCCTATTTTTCCACCCACCCTAAAGGCGAAAACCACCCCCTTTTTCATTTTCTTCATCGACTGTATTGATCACCCCGCCCTCCAAAGCACCGTCACGTATTGTCATGGAGTCGTGATGTTGACGAAGGTGGCAGTCCAGGGTTAATTCATTCTGTACTGCCACCTTCGTCTCTTTATTTTAACTAATTTGTGGCCGGTAAAGCGGAAAGTCAGACTACAGTGATCCACAATGGCACTGATAGCGGCGAACGGAACATCGGCCGTCAATAAAACTGACCAGTGGTGACTAGCGTCGGAATTTATACATTTGCCGCCAAAATATTCTGGTGTTATCACTTGTAGTCGCGCAGGCTTTAAAATAATATTGAGTGTTCGCGTCCTGTGCGCTATCTGAACAAAAGGCACTACTACAAACGTGAAGCTTCTCGAACACTGAGGCGCGACTAGCACTCACAGTCTTTGTTCGTTTAAACTAGTGCCTCCTCCATTTTATCAATGCCAGCCAGATGCTCCCGATCGAGCCGATCACCACCCTCTCCTCTAGTCCTTTCCTGCTCTCGCCCAACGTCTTGCCTTCGTGAGTGCTTTGCAGTCATGGGGCAGAGAGCCCATAATGTAGTGCCTCACGACGGAAACCATATCAAGTAATTTTTTTCCAGTTACATACAGATCCATGCGGTAGCGTCTTGAATTCTTTGTGTTCATACTGTCACGCTAGCTCTGTAAACGATACGGTGTTTAGAGATAGCGTGTCGTCGTTCATGGCGCTATGCGGGCAACTGCAACGCAACTGCATGCGCTGACTTTGAGAGCGCAGTGATGCAACGGCAGCATTGCTTCGAGCCACAAAGAAGCCCGAAGGAACAAATCTGACAAACGTATAATATTGGAGTGGGAAACATGTCTGTCGCAACTTCGGGCGAAAGCACTTGGAAACCTGAGTAACACGTGTGATACGAGCAGCGTGACCTAAAGCGCGACTTCTCATATAGCGCCGCATCACGACCTTTCCCTGAATTAAGGTGGACCAACGGGTTCTGTGTAGAAGCGCGCAATTGCACTGGAATGGAAAGAAATAAAGGAATCGTTGGTTTAAACCGACCACATCAAAATAACACGCGTGGCAGTATTATACTTCGCGTTTACCCTATGCTGGAGACATTTAGAGTTTTATTGAAAGAAATATTTTTTTCGGGTGTATTTAAGAACGTCACCCTGGGGGAAATCGTGTCAATGGTTCATGCCTTTCGGTGATCTATGAGGAGGAGAAACTGGAAATTACCCTGTATCTGATAAGAAAATCGTATTACTGCCCAACTATTCCATGCAGCCCGAAGAATTCCGGAAATGCCTATGCAATTACCCATACGCTTAGCATCTCTGGCGTCCACCGATACCATGTATGGAAACAAAGGGATTCATGAGCGGAGGCTTGTCTGTAGCGGCTGCTGTGTAACGCGTCCACGCGCTGCCTTTCACGGTATGCTGGCTGTAGCGAAGCAGTCGTGCCTCAACTTATCGCAAAAACGAAACAATTGAATATCTGCGCTACCAGTTTGCACTAGGACGTATCGTTATCGTAGGTAATTTTTTATTGCACACTTATTTCTTTATAGCCATTCATCTCACCAGATGGATGGCCTAACAACCGGGTGGACTATTCTTTCTGGTTGTGTCGACATAAAAAGGTTTACGCATTTCAAAGTGATAGCTGCGTGCACTGAACGGGTGCCATGGTTATCGAAGGCGTCGTACATATCGTCGAATTTTTTATGCGGTATTCATGCTCACGTGACATCATTCCCGGCTGAGACTTCTAGTCACACCATATCGTGGCATCGTCGACATGCACCCGAACCAAAGCGACGCTTTTACTGCTCTCTGATGCCACGCTGCCAGGTCCTTCAGCAGACATTTGTATTCGGCACGGACATCCAATCTAAAACGCCGGTCCTTGCACCCGTATTTTGCTTTGCCATGCCAAACGCCATCGCACTTTTTACGCCATCAGCTGTTTTTCTACATCGAGAGGTTCTACTTCTTTTGTTTATGACCTCGCAACTGCATCCGGATTATCACCTATGCTTGCTGCCAGTCTGTTTATGCCCTAATGCACTGTGGATTCGCAACATTAACGTGCGGTGAATCGCTAGGTCGTATCATCCCGCAGACCCGTTTCACAATCTTGTGACTTACGGCGGCACGCCCTGTTATGAGCTCGACGCCGTCACCTGTCTCGTGCAGCGGACGTAATGCTTGTCGGCGTCATCGCCATTTCATGCGTTATTGAAGCCACCATGGACACCGTTACGCCAATTCCATACAAGCAGTAAATCTCCGCTACTAATTATTTTCGGTCGTCTTCTGGTTTCCATCAAATAATTTGGGAACTACGGTGAGTGTTATTCACAGCATTTACACTGGTTTCTACCCTCCGTTACCCAGAACCGACGTCCTAAATGACCGAAATAGATAGTACTCACACGATTATCGGGCACACAGCAATGCATGTAAAAACTCTTCTTTCTCCTGTTCATTACAATGAGATTATATGTATACGTTCAACTACCTTCGTGTCTGACTATACCGCAGTTATGGGGTCACTGCAGCTGATGCGACAGCGATTGTTAGAGGTTAAATTGACCATGAAATTTGTGTGTGGAAGGGCTGCTCAGTCGAGGAATGTTGATTCAGAGAGACATCTGAAGAAAGACAAAAACATTGTTGGTTGTATCTGTGACAATGTCTTGCATATAGCGCGTGCATTTTCCTGATTGTGTGGCCAAAGTAAAAGCACCGCACCATTGAGATGATTGCCATAAATGCAAACCTTGTAAACGTTCTTGTATACAATATATAGCGTGCATTGGGTCTTGCGTGTGCACTAAAACCTGTTTCATAAGCGCTCCTGAAGTAAAGAAAGAAATACATGCATTAAATTACGTGCTTCCTGTGGTGGGTGGTCAGAGTTCGAAATATTGTTTGTTTGGCAAAGACAATGTAATAATATTGAAATAATTATTCCTGAGTAAAGGGCAATATTAATCATAGCGTTGTAAGAAATTCAATTCACCGCGCGCTGGCCGGGCCTCGTCAAAGGAGTTTTAAGCTTTGTTCTTTCGACGCGCTGTTTGACCGTATAATGAGATATTCGCCCAAAGTATTTACATATGCGCGTTTTGCTCACGAAGCGAATTTCAAGTTATGAAAAGTGCATCACATTCAGCGCTCCTTTGTTTCGGAACCTCCCCAAGTATTTTTTATGAAGTTCCACGAGATTTTTCCGCTTATGATAAAAAGCAAAACAAAACAAAATTGTGCACCATAATGTAGAGCTGTTCGTGTGTATGTGTGTGTGTGGAATTGGCGGCTTTCAAAGCACTGAACACAAGATGGATATATTAGTTTTCTTCTAACCTCTCATGTGGTGCCTCGCTCTCCTGCCTGCAGGCAAGCTAAGGAAAGAAAGTGGATTGTCACCCTCTAAGAACGAAAAAAATGACTGTTCTTAATGCTCGCTTCAACAGGCACTCAAAGCAGTGAGTTTATTACGGTCTTCGCCTTATGCGTACGATAAAAACCCTAAAGTGTTTAGGCAGGAGTTTGCCCTTAGAGAAATACCTTATGAAAATTGATCCCGTACTTCAACCTACGCTTTTTAATTTAGTATTCAAACGTAACTCTCTTCACAGTGATTTAGACCTTGGCATACATTCAGAAGTAGGTAAACTTTACTATTTGCCATTATGTGGATCGTAATAGAAGAAATTGCCTGATTGTTAGCGATTCCTTCATAGGAGCTGCAATGGAAAAAAGTATAGTGTTCATTGGAGATAACTGCTCCTTTTCTCTTCTTTGAAGCACCCATGGTCACAATACGTTATTGTAACTTGCAATCAAGAAGAAGAAAACACACACACGCGCGCACACACACACACACACACACACACACACACACACGCACACGCGCGCACACACACACACACACACACACAGAGAGAGAGAGAGATACAAACGTGTGTGTCTTCTGGCTGACTTGACAGAGACTTGTGCCGTTTAAATCAGTTTAAAAGCAACCTGTGTTACAGTAATTATTATGGAGTCAATATTAGTAATTCGTGAAAGCCTTAGGTGCTTCATCATACACTGCCTTTAAAAATGCGGTGTGGGCACAGAAACTCAGGTGACCTTGCAGACGTGGTCCTAGCAAACACGCTTCAACCAAGAATCGTTATGATAATGACGCGTGACGAGCTGATGTTCAAGCGCAAACCCACTCCAATGTTGAAACTGCTCTGAAAAAAAAACGCCACATACGTGTGTCATGTCGTGTGAGACGTCACGGTAAAGAGATGTAATATTGCTTAGCAAAAGCGTAGAATGGCAACCGGTGTTACATCATGTGAACATTTGCAACGTAAATAAAAAATTATGTGGAGGAGACGTGATTGCTCGTATGACACAACAGTTATCTAACAGGGCACCACAACTGAGAACTCCAGAATAATCCTAATATTTCAATTGTGGGCTTATTACAAGCCATGACCATGATACAATTATGAGGCATGCCATCGTGGGAGACTACAAATTGATTTTGACCACGAGGATTTCTTCGATGTGCTTCTAAATCTAAGTATACAATTATTGCATCATTCAAGCACCCAATAAAAATACGCTACCGTAACATGGAGAACCTGTGTCCCAGAACTTAGCAACGCAGCACCATATGCACTAAGCTACCACGGCGGGTTGAGGTATAATCCTGCAAGATGTAGGAGTAGGGATAGCCTTGATAATTATTGTATATGCCCTGTTATCAGAAGCTGAACAAACAGATAAGACCCGACCAAAGCCCGCTTTCAATATGCTTTGGTATTTTCCTCGTGTGTTCACATTGTGTACTAAAGCACCGCGACGTATGTTGACACAAAATTTGTCACCTTGTAAATACTGAAGAAAAGAAAAGCGTGAAGATAATTAAACACGCAAACATAAAATGAACTTCAGTAGACGAAGAGAAAAGGGAGCGGCAAGCACCACTTGATGCTCAAAATTTCAGTGACTCACCCCCGTATTCACAAACGTTCTTGATTCGACTTTCACCCATCACTTAACAGAGTTGCACACTGTGCAGCTGCTCGGCTGAAAATGACGCTGCGCTACTCAACAATAGCAGCAAATTATCCCTGATATGTAGTGACTTTCCCTGCCTAGAGATGGCGCTCCCATAAGCTTTCTCAAGTGAAGGTGGAGCGTGGAGTGAAGGGGCGTTCTAGAATACGGGGGTTAGTATTTTCACTACACGAGGGCAGAAAGTTGGCGACGACGAAAGCAGAAGCGGCGAGAAGGCAGAAATTCTTCGTTTTGCTACGCTGATTCCCGTTGTAAGAACGAAAGGAAAGAGAAAGAAGGAAAGAAACATACATGAGCTGCTTCGTTTTTTTTTATTGTTGACACGGATTGGGGGTTACGTGTAACTTCTGAGCTACACAATTATGCAGCCTTGCACTGAAAGCACGGCAACAATGCGATGTTGCAGACAGCGCGGCGCTGAGATTCGACTGCGCCCCTCGACTCGAGTGGCGAGGTTTCCGGGCCGTTTGGCTGTCGTCATTTCTTCCACCTAGTGATCTTAAAGAAGCATTGCCCCATCTCTCTCTTTCTCCTCAGCGGATTCCCTTTTCACGCTGCCGCCACTGTGGAACAAACTTTCATTTCGTTCAGTCAGACCTCGTAGGCGCCGTCATGTCGTTCTCGCTTTTTCTTCGCCTTCGTGGCCTTTCATTTACCAAAGTTTATTCGTGGCACAGGCAGAGGTGTTCAAGGGAAGAGAATAGCTCCCGGGAAAGAATATGGCGCCCTATAGACGACCTGGTCTCTCACTGCCCCCACGAGCATTTGTCGCGGGCAGGAAAGCGCGCTCGGGTCGCTTTCGCCAAACGCACGCCGCCGCACAGCTGGGTGAGTCGAGGATAGGCGGAGGAGAAGAGATGTTGGCTCTCTTCTCATCGGCGTTTGCAACTTCGTCGTTCTTGCTTGCCGCTTGCCGGCTCAGAAAGCTTGATTGGCAGAGAAGGCGAGGAAAAAAAGTAACATAAGGGCCAATCCTTGGGGGAAAAGGAAAATAGGACCCAACTATTGCACCGACCGGAAGTGCTCTCCTACACGTGAGACCCGCACGGTGTGGGTTTCATAACACCGGCGTCATGCTTGCTGTTTACGTTTAGCGTCTGTGTTTGACAAAGCGAGATGAAAGTGAGAATCGAAGTTTCTTGCTGCCCCCGGTAGGCAGCTGGGTTATACGGGACCGAGTCTCACCTATCGCGATCCCGCCAGGGTTCAAGCGGAGCAATCACGCGCGCTCGGCCAGAGGTTTCTTGGAGCCATACGACGCACTTCCGTCCCTGAGTACTGAGTGAGAGGGTTCTGTATGTAAGCTCACTGTTGGTGTTGAGAACTCAGGTCAGAGGCACCTACGTATGCCGGAAAACGCCGCCTTCTGTGGACGAAGCTCCTCTTAGTCTAACTTTTTCCTGAGTCAGTCGTAACCGGCAACAGTGTAATAAATGGCGCAGTCTCATCACCCTTTTTTTATCGTTTCCTAGATGGTGTTGGTTTATAGAAGTGTGTGCAATAGGACGCATGGACCGACCGACCGACCGACCGACCGACCGACCGACCGACCGACCGACCGACCGACCGACCGACCGACCGACCGACCGACCGACCGACCGACCGACCGACCGACCGACCGACCGACCGACCGACCGACGGACGGACGGACGGACGGACGGACGCATCGATCCACTCTTCATCCCTTCCGTGGGTGTGCTGGGATTTTTTTCGATAAGCTACAGGAAGGGCCATATGTATGATTTTGAGCTGATGGAACTGGATGCGCAGCGATCCATTAAGATCATGTTGGGATTTGCTCAAACAGGGTGGAGGTGTGAGCAAAGAGGATTACATGTGTGCGTGGCACCGACTCGTGATGTCAAGCTGACGATCATGGACTGTGGCCCAAGAGCGCACTAAACCAGCAAACTGACATTTGTTGTCTCTGTGTGCGTGGTAACAAATGTAGAAACAAATAAAAAAATGTGCATGTTGATAAATGGGGAAATGAGAGAGCCGCAAAACCACTATTCATTTAAACATCAACTATTGCATGCAGAGCAAACCAAATCCAGCGCTACGCAGTTTTACTTGAATGCAACCAATTATAATATCGTTAAAAAGTTTACAAATAAAGTAACAAAGCTCTTCAAATCGAAATCTTACGGAATTTTCAGTGACTGCTTTGAAAGCGGTAAGAATAAAACAATCAGGCGAAAGGTATACGCATGGTAGAGAAGGCGAAGCGAGATGCTAACATCCTCTCTACTGCACTACTCGAAGGTGGGCTAATGAAGGTTGGATTGAAGACGTAGATAGAGAAGAAAAGTTAGTGTTACTGCCAGGTGCACGTTTTCTTCTCTCAGAGGAGGATAAATTCACTTCTCTCCTATTCCAAATTTGGGTCGTGGGGACAGTGTCTTACCGAAAATAAGAAATGAAAATACGTGTTTTTCAAAACCTTCAGCAAATGCCTCCCCCCCCCCCCCCCCGCTCCTCAAGTAGAAAATTCTTGGCTACGAACCTGCTTGGTAGCTATTGAACTGTGGTCTGATGTCTTCTCTTTTATCAGTCAGCTGTGGTCTCAAATACCAGCTGTTCGCATGCGTAAGACTGACTGTGGTATTCGCACTTACTTGAGCATAAGGCGTTGGGAAATTTACCGATGCGCAACAGTGAACTACCTGAATTCACGCAGCATTAACTGAATTTGCCGCAGTGATATCAGGCAACATATTCCGGAAAACTGAATAAGTGATAATATTTGTTTGCTTCAAAAGGAGTTGGTTGCACGACGGGTGTTCGACGAATAACCGATGTTATAGTTTCAAGAGCTTTGCAGAATCCTGTCCGGTGGAGTTTCGCCCGTACGGAGAATAGTGGCATATTGTTTCGAAATCCCGAATGTAGCACAGTTAAGTTCTGGTAGCGACACAACACTTACCTTGTAATTGTTGTATACTGATGTGAAAGTTTTAATTGTTCACTTTCTGCAGTAACTCTTCACTTCTACTAACAAATACGTATACTACTCTAGTTCTAACTGCATCTATATCCTGCCCAACGCCCCAGTGCATGATTATCGCACAGCCGTCCCAACTGTTGTGCTTTCGGCATACGCCTACAGTTTGTGCGCCTTTCTATTCCAGGCATTGAGGAAGTGTCACCAGGTGTGCTAAAACTTGCTACAGTGTTGCTATTGAGCACAGCCCACAGTGACTACTTGGTTGTTTAGGACGATAAATTCATGGCTCTGACATCTTAGGCAGTTTTAGTGTATGTTGCATATAAACTTATTGAAATTCAGGGTATGAAATAACAGAGACAACGACAGGATAGGCCTACAGTCTTGCGTGTGGTATACTTAAGTACGTCATTACAAAGCAACCGAATAGTGGTTTATGGTGTTTTCAACGCAGATTTTTGGCGTGAGCTCGCTCTCTGCACATTACGGCGTAGATACACAAAAAAATGTTGCACACATGAGAGGAACTCACCATTCGGTAGCTGCGTGAACAACACGCCATCTTTCTACAATGGCGCCCGAATTGGTGCAACTACAGAGAACTAGTGAGTAGAGGCACAGGCGCTCAATTTACCTGAGTCAGCCTTCATTGCGTAGTTATTTCGATCTCAAGAGAGATGCAGTGCGAAAATTTACACTAGAGCGAGATCAGCGGGAGTAATTTTGGTCGAAACCACAAACCACAGGGCTTGCCAATGGCATCACCTATTAGAACTCCACTTTCCACCCAGCATATCATGGCATCTCGAAACTCTTGTTCTGTTAGGATGAGTTTTTGCACTGCTGTGGTTAATTGTCACTCGTAAATCTAGGCAACAAGAAAAAAAGCAGAAACTTCGACACAATGTCCTAGGTTTTTTTTTTTGTTTGTGGAATTCTATTCGATAGCCATAAATATTTAGAAGACTATTTCTTGGTTCAACTTCCCCTCCATTTCTTTTTTAAACCAAGAACTGCTCATTATTTTATTCCTAACAAGTGATTCACACAGACTGATGCAGCCCTTACATTCACCCATCAGGGCAAACGTAATAGATGAAAACGCCACGTTAACTCAATTTCAAAAAAAAAAAATCGTGACGCACAAGAGCTGTAACATTAGTTCTAGCTAGTACTTGCGCGGTGTCATTGTTGAGGTCGCTGTGGCATTTCCGATGAACATAAGGTGTCAAACCTTCATTCTCGCAAGATGATGCTCATACGGTGAAAGTAGTTTCCTTTAGTCTAAAATGAGATTTGAGCATATTTGTAAAACGGTCATGCTCCTGGCCTGGCTTCCTCCACCCCTTCTCTCCTTTCATAGTAATAAGGGCTGCAGCGCGAGCACGAATGTGCTAGAAGAAACAGACAAAGTCGAGGTACGGAAGGCAAAAGAGGACAACACAAACAAAGAGCCTTCCGTACCTCGACTTTGTCTGTTTCTTCTAGCACATTCGTGCTCGCGCTGCAGCCCTTATTACTATGAATTCAAACCAACTAGCCCAAATCGCCATTCTTCTCTCCTTTCTTTCTTTCTTTCTTTCTTTCTTTCTTTCTTTCTTTCTTTCTTTCTTTCTTTCTTTCTTTCTTTCTTTCTTTCTTTCTTTCTTTCTTTCTTTCTTTTTTCTTTCTTTCTTTCTTTTTTCTTTATCAAATTCTAATTCGCAGCCTTTCGAAAAAATTTGTTGCTTCTGAACTTACATGCGCCTTTTTATTCTTCATAGCTAGCATATTTTATTGAAGTACCTCTGTAGTTTCTTGCTTTTTCAGTGTACGCCATTGTTTGTATTATTAGGGCAGTGCTGATAGTTGCGTAAACGTTCTAGCTGTTGCAATCCTGTACTGAAGATCAATCAAGGAACTATTTGTGCGCGCGTATACTTGAATAATTATTGTTAAAAAGCTTTATTTTGTCTTTGCGTTCTTTCGTAGCAATTTTCCCCGTGTGTACAATAGCCCAACTTGAAGAAAACTGCAAAAAATTGCAAAGTCACGTTAGGAACGGCAAGTAGCTCGAAACAGGCGGCGCACACCTCAATCAGAAAGCACGCGCGAAATTAGCCTACACAGAACGGGCGTGGACTAACCACTGTCCCAATTCTTCCTGCGTAGTGTGTCACCAGTGCACTTCTTTCGTAAACGCGGCCGTCACTGCTTGCAAAGTCACCTTTTTCCTCTCCCGAATTACGAGTCTGAGAAGCACACTTGCAGGAGAAACCACGCTACGTGGAGGCGGGGACCTTGAGGGCACGTCAAATTTAAGATCGTCGCGCCATCTCGCCACTGATAGCAAAAACGCGCTAACGTTTTGAAGTTCTGAAGACTGCAAAAGAATGTATAGTGTATATAATAGGCTTGACATTAGCACTCCGGGAAACTTGTGCCTTGTGGCGTAGTGGTTAGCGCCATGCGCTAAGTATCGAGAGGTTGCTGGTTCAATACCGCGCGACAAATGTTTGCCATCTAACTTTTACTTTGGAAGTTCTTACTATATATTTTTAAACATCGCTTCCGTGACGGAAGTACTTCAGGGGAGCGGTGGTGGACCCCGGCATAGGACACTTTCATGTTAAAAAAACATTTATTGCGTGGTTTAATTAGCGAGACTAGATTTTTTTCTTTTTACTTTTTCAATAGCTATTTACTTAGGAATGCAGTGATTATTCCGCTATTGCGTCATGAAGAGTTGTTACAAACCAGAGCTGCAGGATATACGCTTATAAGTTAACATTTTGAATATTTTTGTTAGTTCCAGCGCAGTTTAACGTAAAAAAATGATGCAAGTGTGAAAATATTACGCGTACTTTATCTTTATATAACCATTTCAAGTGAGCTGAGCACCTTGTATAATCACTGCACGTATAACCGGGTGTCTCGTATTAGCTTCAACCGCTTCAGCACCGTTCAGCGCAAATTATGGAGCCCTGAAGATATGTGCATATATTTCTCATCCCACGTTATCTGCGTGCGAAGACGTGAGATTATGTTAAAAAGCAAACTGATAAGCAATCCTGGCTTTGCCGACTTCTTAGAGATATCGCACAGAATACAGAAAAGAACATCATCTAATATTTCTCTCTGTGTGGCCAAGCCACGCTATAGTCGCACATTTGTTTAGCCTTAAGAATGGGTTGGTTACCTTGCGTGTTGAACACGATACTCTATTTAAATTCGAATGTGTCAATTAAGCTAAATGCAATTCAGTCGGCGGGGCTCAATTGTGGTGACCGTTAGCCCAAAGACTCTTTCTTATTTCCGGCCTATACAAAAACACAGCACAAAGAACAATATACCTAGACTGTGTAGCCTAAAAGCCCGTACGAAGCCTCATTGAAAGCGTTATTTACGTAAGAGGAGCTTAGAAAGCTCCACTTGATTGGGTAGGCTTGTTCACAATTTAGCCGCACTCAAGGAATACTCAGTGGGAGAGGTGCATTGTCTTAGAGTCTGCTAATTGTGCCTATCCGCCGGCTCTTCAGACCTGTCTAATCAGCGCGTGCTTAAACGGGCAGGGCACTTAGTGGGCTCTCATGAAATATCCGCCTTCCACATCTCCAAGCAGAATGAATGGTTGCTGGCATGATTTAATTAGGACACAAATGCATGCCTAAATGGGTGGTATAGAGCCGTCTTCCACATTCATCTTGGGAATTCCCTTGAGTATACACTTGGCGCGTTATCTGAGTCACTTGGCGACAGAGTAGAGATTCTACAAAATTTGAATTTGCCTTGATTTTAGCTAACATGCAATGGTAGTCTACGTAGTTTGGCCCTTTCCACGCCGAAATTCGCTACGTATATTTCGTCCTATTTTTGGGTTAATGGTGTGTTTCAATAAGGTAGAGCACGCCACGTGTCCAGAATCTACAAGCTCTAATGCAGAAATAGAAACACTTCGGTTTTCTCTTAAGGTTCACCATGATGAATGACGTATATGCTTTTGCGACTTAATTTTGCTTGAGTCTCGTCTCATAGCGTTCTTTTTCCGTGCTGGCTCATCGAAGCTTCCCGTACACGTCTCCCTCGAATGCGTGAATTCTGCAACTTTCAATCGAAGTATGGTTTAAAAAAAAGTGCGAGAAATATTAGCTGGCATAGGTGGGTTAAGGCTTCTCTGTAAGGGGGACGGGACGGGAAGTTTCACCACAGCCCCCACCCCATCCTCCCAGTTTGATTGATTGATATGCGGGGTTTAACGTCCCAAAACCGCCATATGATCATGAGAGACGCCGTAGTGGAGGGCTCCGGTAATTTCGACCACCTGGGGTTCTTTCGCATGCACTCAAATCTGAGCACACAGCAATAATGGCGTTTTTTCGTGGTTGTTAAACACGTGTTGATTATCAATATGATTAGGTTTGTTTCATACCTTGTTTGCTCTGATGCGCAGACGCCTTTGGTTGTCCACGTGACTGGATCAAATGCTTGATATATGTGCTTGTATCTTTCAATAATGTTTAGTTGCGAGTTCAGCGCGGTGTCGTCTCTTCCTCGGTCTTTGTCTATATTTTTGCGCTGTTTTTACTTCCCAAGTCTGAGCACACAGGCCTACAACATTTCCGACTTCATCGGAAATGCAGCCGCTGCAGCCGGGATTCGATCCCGCGACCTGCGGGTCAGCAGCCGAGTACCTTAGCCACTAGACCACCACGGTGGGGCCCTCCCACTTCGTCGAGGTAAAAAAAGTGTCACAGTGGATTCAAAAGTGAAAATTAGCTGATGGCGTTCTTCTCACCTTAGTGTGCCTTTGGTCCAAGGCTTTCCTGTCGTAAAGGGAGCTAGTAAACAGTTTTCGGAACGCAACACCAGGGCTCTTCGGCTACAAATTATTGTCAACGACATGCTCGGCCATGACCTCGCACTTTAAACCTACACGGTAGAGGTCTGGCGTGGTAAGGGCATGCGGTATACGCTTTGTGCACTCCTTCAATAATGAGGGAGGGGGGAGGGGAGCACATTTCTCCAATTGTCCGCACTCTTATGTCCGAGTGTGCACAGCGATGGATTACTACCTTAAAAGAAATCTGATATAACCTGAAACCAGAAGGCTCTCAAAGACAATAAAAGCAAGTTTGGACAAATCAATGTACTGCACCATATTGTATTGCATGCATGAATGAAGTGCTGTATACTGGTGGATCACACTACAGGGTAACATCTCTCTGCACAACAGTATTTCTTTGTGTGAATGTGTATCGATGGCCGCCTTAGGTTGCACGCTAGTACAGCATGGGGCTGTGTTAGAGCGCCCGGCTTGAGTCGGTGTCGGCAGCTCAGCTTAACCAACTAAAACAAACAAAATACTTCACTTAACAAAACACGTTTCGGGGCTAGTTGGGGATACATTCCTACTTAAAATATTGTAGTGCGGCATACGAAGAGGACAAGACTGTGAAGAACATGATAGGGCAGCGATGTCCTCTCATGTTCTTCCTGTCTTGTCCTCGTGAACTGTAGCGAGTGCTGCGATACTTTAAATGCAAAATGGGGCAGTTGATCAAGGTCTACACCACACGGGTTGTGTTTGTGTACGTAGCTTCCGGAATCGCTTCAAGGCTTGCAAGATACAGCTACACTCGAGTACATTATTATACATGAGTGTGCAGAGGTGTACACATTGCGTCTCTCATAATCATATGGTGGTTTTGGGACGTTAAACCCCACCTATCAGAGGTGTACACATTGTCTTTTTTTACTATATACATATTTAGAAGAATAAATGCAGCACAACTGTCTCAATCTCGCTACGTTGCTAAAGGAGACATTATTAGCAGTGCGTATCGTAGTTATAACTTGATATTGCCTTATTCAATCATATTTTAAAGCCTCGCCGTGGTTGTGTAGTGACTAAGGTACTCGGTTATGAACCCACAGGTAGCGGGATTGATTTCCAGCGGTGGTGGCTGCATTTTTGACGTAGGCGAAAAAGCTTTAGGCCCGTGTGCTTAGATCTGAGTGCACGTTAAAGAAGCCAAAGTAGTCAAAATTTACGGAGCCCTCCACTACGGTGTCTCTCATAATCATATGGTGTTTTCGGGACTTTAAACCCAGCATATCAATCAATCAATCAATCAGATATTGAAAAGTAAGTGTCTGTAAGCGAGCTTCGGTGATGTACGATGTCTGATACTACTTCTCTCATAGAGAAATGAGGCGTGGTAGTTATAGTTTGGCTTTAAAAACGCAGTGAGAAAAGTACATATAAAATGTTCTCTGGCTCTAACAAATTCACGAATGAACAAAGTAGGCTATTCGGAAAGAAAGTGACACCTAGATGTGAGGTTTACACCAAAATATTGCACCTGATACGATTCAATCTTGGGCTTAGGCTGTGTTGTAAAATCTGCGAACTTGGAATGCCTAAACTCGCCTATTTGGCATGAAACCTAATCCATTTTACTTATAATATAACTTTTACAAATATTTATTGTTATTCCGCGATACATCTTTGAGCACATTATTTAACTGAACTAGGCAGACAATGAAGTATGACACCATGCTTTGACGAAAAATTCTGGCCTCGGATGTCAGCTCTTGATGATAAAATATTTGCAAGTTTCGAAAGATCGATTGCGATTGAGAAGAATAAAGCATTTGAACTCGTCGAAAAATACAAAGTACCATGAGCTTAAGGATTATGTAGTGCCTTTTTAAAGATGGTAACTTCGCAAGCAGTACTAAGAATTAGGACCATGTTTAATGTTAAGTTATATATTACTGAAGTCTCGTTCCATTCTATTTTGCTATGCCACAGAATGTTATATACCATCGATTCGGTATGGAGCTTTCTTTTGCGTGCTATTGTAAAACAAACCACATGGACACAGGTTTTGATTTTTGTTAAGTATGCTTTCCACCCATAAGGTTTAATACTCTTCTCTTAAAACATGAAGTATCTCATGTATACCTATAAAAGTTCTCTTGTCGAATCAACAACAAGAAAGCGCACATTGCTCGTTCAAGGGAAAGGACAATTTTTCAGGAAAGTAATATTGGCCTTAGAGTAAATGGAGGTGAAGTTTTTTGTCTGAGCGCAGCATAAAGAGAAATGCGACGTCACCATATCCTGTGACCGCATTATCCTGTGACCACATTAGCATGTAACGTTCGTTCAAGTGTGGAAGTCTCTGAGGGGTCATTTTAAAGTATGCGTATATTTGAACTTCATTAAGATGTCATGCTGTTTGGCAACTCAAGAGGGAAAAAAAAATACATATGGAAACGCCAGTGAAACCACCCGTCAGAACGTATTTCCATAATTTGCACTTTGGCGCTTTTTCCATTAAAATGTGACTTCAGGAGGGCTGGTTATTGCGTCGCGGGCCACATGCACACCAAAACAAAGCAACAGACTCTCACTAATTCACACGCACAGTTGCTAGAGGGAGACAAATACAAAGGAACACACACACAGAGAGAGGGGGAGAGAGAGAGAGAGGGAGAGAGAGGGGAGTATGGCTGTGTTCTCGCTTATATTGCGTATTGAATGTTAAATTCTATAGCCCCGATTCGCACTCGTATATTGCAGTTCGGTATGGTCTGTTCAGAGGCACGAGGCGACTTGTTATCGCCGTTCATGCCACCGTAACTGTCGTCCCATTGTGGTAATTAGTTTCCGAGGCGCGTGCAAAGCATGTAATGGCCCCGAATGAATGAGTGGACGAAAACGAGAAAGGATGTTTCTGACGCCCACCTCTACCACACGTGCCCAGAATTGCGGATTCCGTGCCGAGTATTACTCTCGCTAATATGATTTCAATTGGCCGCGCATGCGCGTCGCATAACTCAATCGTGGAAACAGGATCAAAGCAGCGAGCTGAATTAGTGGATCTGTTTATCTGTTTTTGCTTCTGGTCGGAAAAGGAAGTAAAACAAGTACTTATTTCTACTGGGTGCGAGAAAAGATCGAGAATGTTTGATATTTACCCGCTATAGGCTCTGCAACTGACAGAACAGTCTTCACGAGCATTGCAGAACGCTCTGTTTGACTTGTGAGATAAGTGCATACCGAAAAAGTGGAATGTGGTTATAGGTGAGAAACTGCGGAGCGCGCCTGAAAAGCATGCAAGAAACTAATGTACTTCATTACATTTTCTTTTTGTTGTATGAGCAATACACGTAACAGAGCCGAATACGAGAGTCTCTGTTTTACAAAATCATAAATATAGAACTAATATTTTGATGCCACTTTAGCATCTTCGTCGTTGGGATGCGTGAGAACTAACAGAAATAAATGCCGAGGAAAGTATAGGAGATGTCATTCATTTGTAGTAATTGTGAAGCAAATATGAAGAAAGAAAGATGGACGAAAAGTGGCCGGGAACGAACTAGGGATCTACAAATAACGCATCCTGTATGATCTAAGAAGTAAGCTACCGCGGTGGTCAATCACCCCCGCCCACTTTATGGGGCATATACAAGGTATATTAGTGCATTTAAACTTGGGAGCATCAGTCAGCGCTGCTAATAGGCATGATGGTGAGTGTGGCACACTCATTTCCTGCCTGTTGGCGTCACATAGCACGGGATCTTATTGCGAGCTGACAGCTGACCAATAATCCCTCGCATACTAGCGAGATTTCTCAAGTCTGCCAGAACGAAACCTGATAAGCTTGTCAGTTCTAGCTTGTCAGTTGCTGGTCACTTCAAATCTGATACGCTTGTCAGTTCTCTGAAACGCTCGCTCGGCAGTGTTGAAAAAAGGGGAGGTGCGAGAAGTGCGCGTAGAAAGTGCACAAAAAATTTCGGTCGGCTTAGTGCCTTCTATATCGGCCGACGGAAAATATAGAACACGTAAAAAAAACTATAAAATTCCCAACAAAAGGCGTTTATAGATGGTAAAGGCTGACCTGTAGAACATCGTCGTCTACTGTCAAATTGCTTCATAGTCAGCATTGTTTCATTTGTACATAACGTGGTTGATGCTTCCGGTCAGGACGGTTTATCTTTTGAACACCCTTTTCATTTTTGTATTGGTTTGGGGATAGTAAATTCGCTCAATTTTGCTCAGCGTATTTCATGGAGGGGAGTGAAACGAGCAAACAGAGAGAGCGGCTTTTCGAGAGACGCGTTACCACAACACCGATCGCCAAGCCGGGTTTCTTGTCTCCCAACTAGAAAAATCCGTGTGTGTTCGGTGGCACTGGAAATGAAACCCAGCAGCGCCTTCTGCTTTGGAGGCAGGTGCATTAAGTTTTTACCACTGCTGCGTGGTCTCTCTTTTATTTGGGGGCCATTCACTTCAGGCAGCCGCAATCACGGCTACACGATAGCAGGAAACTTAAGTGCTGCGTACACCACACCTGTAGCGGCGTAACACCATACACAGTAAATTTTTTACACCCTTAAGGGTGTAAACTGGCTTGTCGCCAGAGCAACACCCTATGGGTGTTTTCAGATACACCCTACTGAAAGGGTGTTAGCTGAACACCCTACACGAAGGGTGTTCAGCAAAATGTTAGGGTGTTCAACACCCTTCTAAAAGGGTGTTGAAAGGGTTTGCGACCTTTGAGTAACGCGTTATTCGAAGGTCTCAGGTTTGGTTCCTGTCCATGGCAAGTTATCTTTTCACCCACATTTCTTTTTTCACATTTACATTACAATTCGGACTTATAACTTCCCCTATACTTTCCTTGGCAATATTGTCTGTTTGATCTCACTATATATATATATATATATATATATATATATATATATATATATATATATATATATATATATATATATATATGTGTGTGTGTGTGTGTGTGTGTGTGTATAAGCAAGCTTACTGAAATGCAATGTTATTCCTCAAAGCCTTCTTTGTAAAGCCGACTATAGAAATTTAGACTGCCTTTTATAGTTATACAATTAAATACAACTATTTAGTGTTAAATAGCATAAACATCTCGGGTATATCAATTGGTGGCTCAGTGAGTCGATACACCAAGGGTGCTTGGTATGCATACGTTTATGTAGACACACAAACACATTATATTGAAAACATTACCCGTAACAGTGCACACGTCTCATGCAGGATGCAGACATATACATATTTCAGCAACTTAATTTGCAGTTGCACTTGGTATCGCGAAACCATGCGAGTTCAGCCTCACCTAGTTCATTTCAAACTTTCTGATTATACAAAAATAACAGAGCTGCTTTGGTAGACATCATTTTCACTTATTGATAAATATCTTTTCCCACTTCCTAAAAGTAGACATATATTGGCATAAGATAAATATCAAGTACATGTACCACAACACAAATTTTCTCTCAACTGAAAGCAAACACACATATAATATTTCATACATACTACAGTTAGAGCAGTTTGCCGCCACTATTCGAACAGGTAAGGTCAGTGGCTGAAGAAAGATGATTAACAGATCAGCCCTCACCCCATGAAGCTTCACCACATATTAAAATTTCAAGTTTTATTTTTCAGCATCTTTCTAGGTAATAAAGACAGCATCCATTTCTCAAAAACACACTCTTCATAACAAAATCAAAATGAGAGCCGACAGGTGGAAATGCCTCAGATAGGCTGACCAAAGTTTCGATAGGAGAACCTATCTTCGTCAAAGGTGCCTAGCCTTCTCATCCTTGGCATATTAGTTTCAAGGGGGTTAGTAAAGACGTCATCTCCTGGTGGTGGCATGTGTCCCTGTTCGCAATCGTAGCCTGAAAAAAAAAAACTATAAAGCAGAGGAGTGCAGTCCTTGCTTCATTTCAAGTTGGGTGGTAGTGATTCAGAATGTTCTCAGAGGGTGGAGAAAAAAAAAGAAAAAAAAGGAAACACCCAAAGTAGGAGCAGTGTGCTGCCAATGGGTGGCCGCTACAGACACGAAAAAAGCAAAGAGCTTGAAAGTTCGAAGCCAGCAGACAGTCCCCGCGTTTGGCCATCACGAAGAGTTGCTGACGATATTGGCCTATGCTGTTCTCGAACATCTATAAATGGGACTCATAAAAAAGAGGTTACAAAAAGGGGCAAGAGAGAAGCAGGTGGCTACTTTTAAATGCCAAGATTTCAAAGGTAAGCGACACCAGATGTGTTTGGAAGACCACGTGTTTATTGGGGAAGGTCATTGGTTAAAATATGCTTTCACTATCCCCATAGGTGTCCCGCTCAACAGAATTGCCTCAAGAATTTGGCGGCATGTTGGCAGAGAAATAGGCAAGTTCGGAATGCAAAGGGAATAAGCAACTACAAGATAAACACAAAAGAAAAGAAAAAAAGAAAAAAAAAGGCGGATTGGTGGTAGGCGACACGCTAGCGTTAACAAACGAGGAAAGGAAAAAGAGACGCAGAGAAATTTGTGGCTTGGCAATGACTTAATGGTGCACAGTAGGAGTGTTTTTTGAAGCGACAAAAGAGGAAAGAAAGCTGTGGTTGAAAGGTTTTGGAAAATAAAAACTTCGTAGTTGTGTGTATATAGACACATGTATATCTATAATTAATGTTTTAAAAACTCAGAGTGAATATTATTATTACAATATGTAGGTTAGGAGTGATTCCATGTAATACCAGTTGTGTCTATTTGAAGGTTGAACGTTTCTAGTCCCTAAATATGGCCGCAATTATGCAATGGCTTTCAGCGATTCCAAATTACCACGTGCAACATTGATTCCTGATGGGTGTAGGGACATAAGTTTGTGTATAAATTATGATTTCATGTATTTATTCTCTCGTGGTGACCGGCAATTATTTTGTAGAACATAAAGCTTTGCTTTTTAGAAAGTGTGGTCCTGTTGGTAGAAGTGACCGGCTACTACTTTCGGTTAATTGTGCTTTGTGTCTGCACGGTGGCCGTTCAGTGTTAAGTGAATTGGCGGCCCACTTTCGCCTATATATATTGTTTTCTACAGCTGGCACACTCAGAAAAGTATATTAGGTTGTTTAAAAGTGCAGGTGAAGCTCTATGTGACCTTGTGAATGTAGTCAGATGCTGCGCTTTTTATGTTGGTAGCTGGCTGTATATATTTGCAGGGTGAGCACTTGGGCCGGCCACAGGGATCAGACGTCCTAGTCTAAGTTTGCATGAACAAGCATGTCTTTAAGTTAGCGTTGCAAATGCCACGTGCCACGCATTCCTATTTCCGCAAAACTTGAAGCAAACACTAGGACGTCTGGTCCCTGTGGCCGGCCCAGATGCTCCACCTGTAAAAATATATAGCTGGCTAACAACTTAAAAAGCACAGAATTTGACTACATTCACAAGGTCCCATCGATCTTCATCTGCACTTCGAACAACCTAATATACTGTCTTAAGTGCGCCACCTGCAGACAATATATAGGCAAAACTGGGCAGCCAATTCACGTAAGACTGAACGGCCACTGTGCAGACACAAAACACAAGTTACCAAAAGCAGTAGCCAGTCACTTCAACCAACAGGGCCACAATTTCGACCAAGCAAAGCTTTATGTTCTACAAATTTCTGCTCACCATGAGAGAGGAAATACATGGAATGATAATTGATACACAAATGTAAGCCCCTACACCGATCACGAATCAATGTAGCACGTCGCCATTCGGAATCGCTGAAAGCCATAGCATAATTACGACAGCATTTAGAAATCAGAAAGGTTCAACCTTCAAATAGACATAACCGGTATTACATGGAATCGCTCCTATATTACAAGTTGTACTATTGATGTTCTCTCAAAAATTTTTTAAATTATAAATATAGATATACATGTGTCTATATACACACAACTACGACGTTTTTATTTGCCAGAACTTTTCAACTACAGCTTTCTTTCTTCTTTTGTTGCTTCAAAAAACACTACTACCGTGCACCATTAAGTCATTGCCAAGCCACAAATTTCTCTGCGTCTTTTTTCCTTTCCTCGTCTGTTAACGCTAGCGTGTCATCTACCTCCAACCCGCCTTTTTAAATTTTTTCCTTTCTTTCTGCGTTTCTCTCGTTAATGCTTATTTCCTTTGCATTCTGAATTTCTCTCTTTCTCTGCCAACATGCCGCCAAATTCTTGAGGCAATTCTGTTGAGCGGGCCACCTACGGGGATAGTGAAAGCATATTTTAACCAATGACTTTCCCTATTAAACACATTCTCTTCCAAACACATCTGGTGTCGCTTACCTTTGAAATCTTAGCATTTAAAGGTAGCCGCCTGCTTCTCTCTCGCGCCTTTTCGTAACCGCTTTCTTACGAGTCCCATTCATAGATGTTCGAGAACAGCGTAGGCCTTTGTCGTTGGCAACCCTTTGTGATGGCCTAACGCGGGAACCCCGTCTGCTGGCTTCGAAGTTTCAAGCTCTTTGCTTTTTTCGCGTCTGTAGCGGCAGCACACTGCTCCTACTTTGCGTGTTTCCTCTTTTTTGCTTCCATTTTTTTCTCTACCCTCCGAGAACAATGTGAATTGCTACCAGTCAACTTGAAATTAAGTGAGGGCTGCACTTGTTTGCTTTCCAGTTTTTTTTTCTTTTCCGGGGGCAATTGCCAACAAAGACACGCACCACCACCAGGAGATGACGTCCCTACTAACTCCCTTAAAGCTAACATGCCAAGGATGAGAAGAAAAGGCACTTTTGACGAACATAAGTCCTCCTATCGAAACATCAGCCAGCCTATCTGAGGAACTTCCACTGTTCACCCAGACTATCCCACTCTTCGCAACAGTTTTTTCTGATCCTAAGGCAGTTTTCAAGGCATTCGAAACACTATGGGCTGTTTATATAAGCTCTGCACACACAATTTAGCCATCTGATGTACAATGTGCAAAGTATATCAGAGTGACTTGTTGGGCTTTACACTCTTACAGAGTATAAAAGAAGGAAAATTGGTAACTTCATATCTAACTCAGAATACATGGAACAATCATTACCTCTTGCAAAAGATAAGGAATGTAATAAGCATCAGCACACAATTCGCAGAGCTGCTCAGAAATGCATCTTGATAAAATAGTTAAATATTGCAGTAAATTATGAATGCAAAAACACAACACCAGTGCACTAGTGGAGATGCCTGGTTGGCACCAAACTGCTGTACTTAAGATGCATCTTAGAAGCAAGACCACAGCCCACAACTAATATACGCTTCAAGTAACCCTTGACTGCTAAACTGAAGGCCACAAAATCAAACCATGGCTGTGGTGGCTGCAATTTCGATTAAGGAGGAAATGCATGACACCTGTCTGCTTAGACATGGATGCATTTAAAGAACCCCGGGTGGTCAAAATATCTGAAACCCTCTACTCCAGTGTCCCTGATAATTATATCATGGTTTTAACACGTTAACCTCGGTAAATATTATTCTCATCACACTTGACATGAAATAAAGCAAGCAGATATTACTATGTAGTTGAAAAAATTCACCATTCAACCCCCCGATCCAAGGACTCACGTTACAATATTCTAGTATGCCTTCTATCAGTTATCATTAACAATGTTAAACATGAGTATGTATCACTGTAATATATCTGACATGGTTTGGTATTGGCAAAGTTAGGTACGATGAAGTATGACGGTGGGAAAACACTTGATTGTACTTATGAATTGAACTTCCCAAAGGCAATGAAATAACTACAGTGACAAAAATATATTAAAATAGAATATTCAGTGAAGGTTACACTGAAGATAAAATCATTATTGTGCTACTTTTTATCACAACACAAAAAGTGTTTTTAAATGGCCAATTGCACATAAGGCATCAATTAACATCACATGCAAGTCTGGCGAGCAACACACTCAGTAGATCTTGGAAAAAACAAAATATCCAATAAAGAGCTCAGTAAGCAGCACTGACACATTCTTAAATGCACTGCCTAGTTACATTGAATTTTAGCCTGAAGAACAGAAAAACACCTTGGCAGATTGTGTCCAGGGGGATACAAAGTAATAAAATAATGCTGTCATCTGGCCTATCAACCAAAAATATTGAAATTTTGAAAATTTAGTAACGCAAATAAGCAGGTATGTTTGCATTAAAAAGTTGGAGGCAGTCGTGTTTCTACACAGTCCCACTTGGAAAACTTTTCTGATTATGTTTATGCTCCTAGATATCCCGTTTGAAAGTTTAATTTTGCTTTTCATGATTACGCATGCAAGGCAGTGAGGTTCAGCAAAATATCACTCCATAGCGGAACGAGCAGTCAGTTCTTGCTATCGCCAGCGAATAGCAAGAGTAACCATTTTAATGTTTGCCCATGCCTTCCACCGACGGTCAGATTAAATGCATGAAATCAGAGTCTGTGCTAGTGCTCACTGTCCTGCACACATAATAATGCAAGCCGTAACTAAATTTCTAGCAGGATATCTGAGCACAGGCATGCTAGAATTCTTACAAGTGATAATATGTAGAAATGTGACTGGCTAAAATATTTAACACATACATGATCTCCTGCTGTGGTCACTATTAAGTTGATTAATAAAACTTAATGGCACCGCTGACAGTGATAATTATTGTCTCACATTGCATCCTCCTGGATACATAGCTATTAGCAGAGGTGGCTTTACATACATAACTTACAGTGCTGACTTCTCTTTTAAGGAAAAACAAAAGGGTTAACATTGAACACCCTGAACCTTTGTGCTCCTTGAATACAGCTACCAGGTGGCTGTCTGCAGCTCGCTTTTCAGAAGAAATAGAAGCCATGCGCCACTGATGTGCACCAGCAGTCAAATTTTCCACGAGCCAGCCTTGATGATGGGCTAGTCCAGACGTCTCCTACACTCTCTTCTTACGACGAGCATGTATAGACTGCGAGAGAAACAAAAAAACAATTTACTGATGTGTCTGTTAGCGAAGCAGAATTTGAAACTCAATTTAGAATGATCTGGAACGTTGTGTTTTAAAAGAGTAGGGTGTACGAAAACTAGACATGCTACAACAAAAACATCCTCAGTGTTTCTGGCGAACATAGCTGCAACCTTACGAAAGAATATGCATTTTTCACATGACAGATGTGTCTCAAAACATACTTGAATAGCGCTCTGGCATAGTGCGTATAGATGCCAATTCATTAATAAGGCAGCGCGTTCTTGACGGTATGCGCTTTGATCAAGTATCCATTGGAGGTAACACATAAAGTTATATTACGAATTTTAGTTTGAACACAACTAATGTAACTTTCTTTCAGCTGCCTACATTAGGACGATTATGCCGATAACATATAAAATCGGTTTCACTAAATTACTATTGTCAACTGCTAAATTATGGCTGTTAATTCAATGATTCCAGGTGGCTAAAAAGGCAGTGCCCCTCACTCATCCCTAACATACCCCTCATTACAGGCTGTCTAATAAATAATGGGAAAGAATGTGGAAATGCTAATACAACGCACCCATCTTGAGCTAAATACCATCCTAATAAAGCATGCAGGCTTCTGCAACGATCTCTAGTAACAAGAATACTGGAAGGCATGGGTCACGATTTAGCAATACACAATAAACGTTTGACGAGACTGATTTCTGAAGTTGTGCAATTGCGTCAATGCCAACAGCTTGGAAACATGCAGTCTATATTCATGATTGTCAGATGAACATACTGTCCAATTTTCCATTTTCACAGCAACACGTGCATGCCTTATGTATGCATACTATGATGTATAACATTATTGCAAGTTTTGAGCGTTAAATGATATATTCGTTTCTCCAAACACCACAGATCCCTTCTATAAGTGTAGCGCATGCCTATAGAATTTACTGAAGCTTGTCATCTGATGTGAAGACAAAACAACATGCTGACCCTAATTGAAAGCATGACGTTTTGCCCCCCCCCCCCCACACAAAAGCCCTATTCACAAGTGACAAAGACTGTGCTTTTTTTCGTGGCCAGTGTGTGGTTTTTTCAATGTTTTCATGTGTGTTTCTGACCAGATCGGCATAAGCTTGTAATCTGTTAATAAATGCCATTGGAGGTGATGGTCTAAACTGTTCTTACTGTTCGTACAAGTAAAATTGCTTAGCCCCGCCGCGGTGGTCTAGTGGCTAAGGTACTCGGCTGCTAACCCGCAGGTCGCGGGTTCGAATCCCGGCTGCGGCGGCTGCATTTCCGATGGAGGCGGAAATGTTGTAGGCCCGTGTGCTCAGATTTGGGTGCACGATAAAGAACCCCAGGTGGTCGAAATTTCCGGAGCCCTCCACTACGGCGTCTCTCATAATCATATGGTGGTTTTGGGACGTTAAACCCCACATATCAATCAGTAAAATTGCTTAGCAAAGTTTGAACACAAAGTTTGGGCGAGGCACATACAATATTTAACAAACCAACACAAAATAATGAAATCTAAGCATGGCGAAAACAAGCTGAATAAAATAAAATGTGCTCTACCGCATGAACTACTGATCGAATTAGGGCTCGCACAGTTAAGCTACAGTTATTCGGCCCTAATAAGCCATGAAAATTTTGTTCGGAAATACAGTTCAAGTTTAACGAACGGCTCAAAATTCATGGGTTTCGAACGCATCAGACAACCTACGTTGCGAATGTATAACGTAAGCTCCGATTTGACTAAACGGGCTGCATAAACACCTAAGCGTACATACGTGCAAGCCTTGCGAGCCGTACCTAAGACGAGGCAGCATGCTGCACGCGAACTCGAATAACACGGTAGTTCAAAGATGCGTGCCGGCGTGGAAGCATACACCGGCATACGTACGGCTACCCGCAGCATTTTCTGATAGCAGTTTAAAAAAAATTGCCCGCAGCTTCCCTCGGGGGAACACTGAGGAGGATGCGGAGCATATAATTGGTTAACGGGGTGTTAAAGTGCGACTTACTTGGGTCGATGGCTAAATTGGTTAACGTGGTTGTGAAATGGGGTATTAAATTGCGACATACTTGGGTCGATGGCTAAATTGGTTAACGTGGTTGTAGGAGGGGGTGTTAAATGAGTGAACACGTACACACGTATGCGAAAGGGCGGCGCTGGTCGAAGGGACGTCGATCATTGTGTTTGTGGATTCGTTGGAATTCATTTCACCGCGACCTTGGACGTCGACGCGCCGTACAAACCAACCGACGAGCGGCAACTGAGCGAGCGAGCGCCGACCTTGAGTATATATACAGTGCGACGGCGCATGCACTGTCAGCTGTTGAATGTTCTCGAAGCGCGACGGTGCATGCGCGTCCACTGGAGAATCAGGAGAATTGTAGATGTCGAACGCGGTGTGTAGAGGAGGAAGGGTGCACAGATGGTGGAGGAGTGAAGCGCGCGCGGTGTGTAGAGGAGGAAGGGATGCACAAATGGTGGAAGAAGGAGGAGACGGCACGACGGCGCATGCGCGCGCGTCAGCTGTCGAATGTTCGAGAAGCGGTGCGGACGGTGCGGACGGCGCACTACAAGGCGCGAGTATAAGATGCTTCCGCATCTAAAAAGGGCGTACAACATATGAAACTTTTCAAACTGCTTTGGACGTACAACATATGAACCCGTTGACTCCTGTAGCACACAATATGAACAGGTATGCAAAAAAAAAAATCCTCAAGTTAAGAGATCCAAACATACGCGCCCTAGGCGTAATCAACGCTTACAGCTAACAAACGCCGTCTTCACCCAACAATTATTTAACCAAAATATTGGTCCATCGCGAGCAGGTCTCCCTGCCAACACCACTGCCGACAGAGGCGAGCGCCGTCACAACTCGCACAAACCTGCCGCCAAATTCCCAATGCGCACGCACGCGCCATGTGCTTCACACACCGAAGCATGCTTGAATCGAAAGAAAAAGCTCGCCCACGCTTGACTTCCCCGAAAAACGCCTTCATCCTGATGAAACGACACACACAAACAGGTTCGCTGCGTTAAAAAACTTCGCTTATCGCCCACATGTAACGAAAAACGTAGCGTGGCGTCGTTATCACGCTCTCGGTGTTGACAAAGCGCCGACAGCAGGAATGTGGTACGTACCTGGCGAGTGTTCCAAAATGCGACGCCACACGTCCTCGCTTGAGTAGAGTTCATCTTCGTAATAGGCAGCACCGGTAGAACACAAAACACGAACGCAGCGCGCAAGCACACCTCAAAAAAACGAGAAAAAACGATGCAGAACCGACAAGCTGCAGTGCCCAACCAGCACGCCCAAACATGTATTACAGCTCCGGTTACAGCTCCGCAGACGTACAATGGCGCGATAAAATGATTTAGTAATGCGTTTAAGTATAAAAAATGAACGGAAATATATATAACATAAAAACGAAGGTGGCAAAATAATTTTATCTTTACAAAAAAACGAAGTTGACGTATGACTTTAGCGCGCGCGCGCGAAGTTTGAAACGCTTGCAGGTACAATGCATTTTTAACAAATGAACAACAGCGGTAATAATCACCTAAAACACTCATGTTCTTGAATTCAAAATGTACTATTGTTGACGCACACATTTACACACAAAATTTTATTGCAATGATTGATGGTGCCTATGCATAGGCGTGCCCACCACGGGGGAAGGGGGGCGGGGGCGGCCCTTGGTCACTTAGGGGGCAATGTAAATCCCTATAGGTACATAGAGAAATAGAGAGGTGGCACTGTAACTCGACGTAAGTTTTTTTACTCGACGGGGGTTGCAGTGCCCCCTGCTGATCACCTCATACACCCCCCCCCCCCCCCGATGGGATGTCAAACAGAGTAGATAGCAAATACAAATTTTACAACGTGGGTCGCAGTGTCCCACAACATATATATATATATATATATATATATATATATATATATATATATATATATATATATATATATATATATATATATATGTGTGTGTGTGTGGGGGGGGGGGGCGAGAGGCGTGTCTCTCTCTCCTCTCGTACCCTTCTCCCCTTCGCTTCGCAAAGGCGCTGCGTGCACTGACCGCGCCATTCTCTGACCTTTATTTCTTCACCTAAAGAACCACTTCCCGTGCTCCCGCATTGTTGCAGAAGGTAGTGCATTGTTTTCTTTTTCGACCAAGCACGTCTCGTCTTCGATAATCTTGTGAAAACAACTTGCACTCGAACGGCTTATGACCGAGCAAGGGTTTTTTGTAATAAATTCAAGCTTTTTTTCTCAATTGCTTCTACACATGAATATGTGCTGTCCGTAGATCGTGACAGTAGCCCATTCATTTATTCACATATAAAGTGGACGATATAAAGCGGCAAAGCATGTCGAATCATACAGTGCGAGGAGAAGTTAGTCTCTTTTACATTTTCTCAATTATTCTTAGTGTTCTGTAAAATTTGTCAATGCCTCAATCATTTCCTTGATTTTTTTCATCCCTACGACATTGTTATCTTAGGAAAGGCATGCATTCCTTGCTCTATGCGTGGTATTTTATTTGCAAGCATGGATGCAGCTGGATTCTTGCACGTGCACTCCAGTGCCGGTGGTCTGGTGCTTATGGTGCTGAACTGTTGACCCGCAAGTCGCAGGATGGAATCCCGGCAGTTCACGGCGGCCACATTTTTAATGGACGAGAAAGAGTGCGAGACCTGTGTAGTTAGACTTAGGTGCACCTTAAATAACCCCAGGTGGTCTAAATTTTCGGAGCCATTCGGTACAGCGTCTCTAATGATTATATGACAACTTTGGGACGTTAAACGGAACAATTTTTATTCCAACAATTATAGGTGTACACCCTTCTGTTCTTCAACACCCTCACGAACGGCATAATAACACCCTTTTGCCAGTTACACCCTTCACTGAGGGTGTACCAGCAAAGAAAAGGGTGTTACATTTAATCGAAAAGGGTGTAAATCTGCAAAACACCCTTTTTACACCCATAAGGGTGTGAAAAATTTTACTGTGACCTCTCGCAACAGTAGTTCGACGTGGCTTTGCAGCCAACTTGAATGAATCGCCCGCCTTGCTTATTGCGGTTAAACGCCGTTTTGCGTAGCATCAGCCGTGCCATTTTCAGGTGTTCGCACTTCCGTGACGGACGTCACGTACGCAGCACTAAAAACTCGCTCATATCTTGAACATCCTTTTCACCTTTATTAAAGGTAAGTACTAAAACAAAAAGTTATGTGGTTTTGAGGAACGAAAATTCGTCAGTCACGCATTCATGGGAATGACCAATGTAGCTGTCTGGCACACGGCGCATATATTTCAATAAAGGTACAAAAAGATACATGAAGTCATGTTGAATTTGATGCACGCCATTTTTAAACTCTTCCACCTTGATGTGCGTGAACCAGATGTGCAGTGCGCAGTTTATTTCCAAAGGTATTTGTTTTGTATAATTGTTTATTTGCTTCTGCACCTGCCGAAAACATCGCTTATACATTTATGTTTGAATTATTTTGTAAATGTATTTACTTGGTCATTAAAGTATTCATTAATATTTTTCCGCTCATGATCATGATTTCTAGTTGACAAGTGATGAGTAAGGAGTATTTTCGCGCTGCACACCTAGTATTGGGTTTTCTATTCAGCAGGTAACAACTATTCGTCGATTTTTTAAAGGTCCAGTTATAAACAGCTTCTCTGTGACAGTAACCTGTTACAGAAAAGCTGTTTATAAGTGGACCCATCGAAGTACCCGACGAGGAAATCTCAACAGCTGGTGTCTTAATTGTGGAGCACTTCAGGGCCGAGGCTGTTATCATCACTTGGCGCAACGCAACAAAAGCAACGTTTAAAAATGAAATATTTGTTATTTTGGATACATAACCTAAGTTACCAGGTACAGTTGTGTGTGTGTGTGTGTGTTGGTTTCTGTGTGTTCAATTAAAATGCATTGTTTTGTATGTGTGAAAGTCAAAACATGACGGCTAGGTGAGATGTGACTCAGTGGCCTAGAAGATCAGGTAGGCATTATTGACAATGACAACAGTCTGTCTTCAGGAAGTCGAATTCCGTTTTTTCATCAGGAGAAGGGAAGCATAGTTGTGTGTGTGTGTGTGTGTGTGTGCGTGTGTGTGTGTGTGTGTGTGTGTGTGTGTGTGTGCGTGCATGCGTGCGTGCGTGCGTGCGCGCGCGCATGATTATATGCATGGGTGCGTGCGGATATCGCTATTGTGTTGAACTCTTAAAGGCGAAACTTAACGGTTCCCTAATTTACATTGCTTTCTTTATCATCGACGCATGAGGCATTCAATCAAGCATCCTGGTTTCTGACAGTGGCATCTAGTCCGGCCGGTTTAATGTTGTTCAGAGATGAAGTTAGAAATCATAATGAAAGATTCCATCAAGCGCACTGTTTGACGTTAGTTTATAAAATTTGAACAGGAAACAATAGCTTCAGTTGGCCGCGCAATGAGATGGCTAATAAAAGCAAGTGGCGCGAAAGTAAGGCACATGACAGTCACATTAGCGAGGTTGAAATAAGATTCGGAAATGAGATGTTTCAGAGAGGTTTCAAAGCGGCAGAGTCCCAGTGATCGAGTGATTGTAGCCTGCACGGCAAAAAGAGCCAAGGAGAAAGAGGCACCCACAGATGCGGACACGGAGGAAGAGAGAGCAAGAAGCGCGGAAAGCAGTGAGCCATAGCACTACAAACAGGGTGCTTTGTGACTGAGAACTGAACGAGTGGGCGGTTAGAAAAAAAGGAGCTGCTGGAATGGCAGAAAGTAGCACCGGCAAAAAGGAAGCGCCGTACGTACCTACTATATCAAATTACGCAGTTTATCGAGTTTCGGCGCACGAAGCAGAGAAGGTTGTGAGGGGACAGCGGAGGGTGAACAGCGAGAAACCGCAAAGGCCTCGGCGGTAGTCTGCGCGACCCTGTCAGGCATTCGCGCGTGTGCGTGCCTGAAGACCGCGCGGCCCTCGCGAGCCTCGCATCGGGCTCTGCATCGAGAGACGCGAGCGCTGACCCCGTGGTGCATTACTTCGCGCGCCGTTGTTTGCCACTCTGGTTCGTTTCTTCCGGGCGATGTCACCGATTGACATGGAGAAAGACCGGCGGGCGACGACAGGCAACGCTATATAGGCAGCGACGGCTCTTCGACCAGCCTTCCGCGAGAAGCAAGTAGAGAAAAGTGACTGAGGAAGGGCGGCGTGTGAAGGCCGGCGTGTTACTGAGCGAAATGCTGCCTTCGTACGAAAAACCACTTTTCTGTGTCGGAAACAGAATCAGTATAGTAGATTTGCCCTGCCGTGCCGTATTCGGAAGAACGTGGGGCCAGCATTTAGAGCCTGTTTTGTTGTCAGCATGAATGTGCATCCGCTTATAGAGACCTAAAATACCTCCGATACAACCAGTGGAATCATAGGATGCTGCTCGAATTTGTTGTGCAACGTTCATAAGGACCGCCTCATCAAAAAAGCACCGAAATAAAGAAAATCACTCAAATTCTTAAACTGCTACATAAAAAAGAAATTTCAAGTGAGACGAAGTGTTGACGCCACCACAAAACATATATTCAATACAGTTATGCTACATCGCGACTTTTAAAGACATGTGCTTATTCGCGCTTGTCATTATTGCATATAAGTATACGGGCTTGCTTTTTAAAAATATTTTGACTGCCAGCGACTTGTATACTTGGCTACCTCGTTTCTTTTGGTGCACTGGTGTGCGTCAAGACATCGGTGACAGCTTGTGGTAAACAGGGACGCAGCTGGAGAATTTTTTTTGACGTGCCGCGAAATAAGGTCGTTGCTAGCATTTGGATCGGTGGCTTACCACCAGATCAGTCCTCACGCCGCAGAAAGAGATGGTGTAAACTTTAGTAGCCTGATTTGTATATTGTCATTAGACTATTTTAACGCGATAGCGTTAAACTGCTCATTTCGCAGAAATTCAGGCGGCGGCAGTTGTGTGCGAAAAATCATGGTCTTGTGCGTGACACATAAATTGAGAAAGATGCAAACAAAATAAATAATAAAAAGATAGGTTGTGAATGGTGATCGAGCCCGAGTCATTTGCGTGGAAAATGGGTGTTCTACCACACGGTCACGTGTCTGCTTGTGAGTACAGCGAAAATAACTTTCTCTGCATAGAATTGCAGTGAAAGTAACTTTCACACTTTACTAACACACGCGTCCTGTATGCTCGCATCCCAACACAACATAGATTGTTGCCGTGAAAACGCGTGGTACAAGCGTACATTGCCATCTGGTGTCACTACGTGTGATTATCATAATGACTTCATGATTGAAAGCTGGTCACTCACTGTATACATAAGACACGCACGTTACGGCGCCTAATATCTCAAGGCCACGAAGTAGGTGCATAACAAGTTAGAGAAGATTTGATGAACTAAATATTTGAAGTACGCACTATCCACATGATTTGGCTATCTTGTTCAAGGGTCCCCCAATTTTTGTTGACCCAGCCTCTGTGCACGGACACACGTTGGTGATTATCCCACTGTTATCTGTCTTCATTCTCATTTTTTATTTTACTTTCACGCTACTCAGAACTATCTTTACGAAGCACCCTGAATGTGCTATACAAACAGCTCCAGTGAGTTCACCAACTCGTCCTTGGCGGTTACTTGCAGCATGAGATAATACGAATACCGTTACGCTCAATGCAGATCATTGCTACAACTTCACGTACACATGCTCGCGCGTATAACATACCATGCATAAGCAGTTGTTGTGTGCATTCGGTGTGCTAGCCTTTATTACTGGCATGAGGCATGGTCTCCATTTTTGCTGTCGTCGTTATTGTTGTATACGTTGTTTAAGAACTGTTTATGAATGAACGGTGACCTGCGTTCACTTCTGCTGTGCAATCTGAGTATGACGAAACGGGCATTGTAAACTGTGCCACTGTCTTCCTTTCTAGCTCTCTTTTTGTCTTTATGCATCTTTTCTCCGAGGCAGATAGCAAAGAGGACATGCGTCTGGTTAACTTCCTGGTCTTCCCTTTCGTCTTTTTTCAAGTAGCTCTATTGCCCTTGAGGAAGTCTACCATCTTGCTTTTCGTAATTAATTACCCCGACTAAACTCTGACGAACGTACCTTGATCTGGGATTAGCCCAACGTTGAAAATATTACTGACTACAGACACGCAATTAATACTGATGCTTGGTGAGTACATCACATCATTGCCCGATGGTTCGCACTTTGCATCAGAACAATTCAAAACTGACTAATAAATGAATTGACGCAATTAGCAATGTAACATTGTATTACGTGGACATCACTGAATGGCGCACGAAGTGAGTTGTCGAAAAGTGGGCTGATGAGTTTGTTCAATAGTGGGAAATACGAAAGCAGCCTCAAACATTCCCATTGTATTTATCACAAAACATAAGCTTATAGTATAGTGACCTAGAAAAAAAGAATACATCTGTAAGCAATATATGAGACATAGTGACCTAGAAAAAAAGAATACATCTGTAAGCAATATATGAGACAGTGCTGCTTTCACAACTATGCAGAACTCTTGAGTGCTTGTGGTTACACGCGAAGGAACAGCTACCCTAGTCCATCAGTTGTCTCTTGCGTTCTACGTTTCCTATGTCGCAGGACCCACGAAACACTGGTTTTAGGTGTAAATGGTTGTATCTATATAACGCATAGATAAGGAGCGTTAAAGCCCCGTCTCTTTACAGAGATATATGGTAGAAACTGTGCTACCAGATTGTGGTTGATGATTTTCTCTTCAGTGAGACATATATTGATGCATAATATTATAAAGTTTATTTCATCAAAATTGTGCGATCTTGTAAACCAGACTGAAGCAGGCCTCTCACTTTGAAAATTTTACAACTTGGGAGGCTGTAGTGCTTTGTCTCTAAAAGAATATCGGTGCTGTTCCGTGTTTAGAGTTAGCAGAAAGTGAAGGGGCCTGTAGAGACAGCCTTTACGTCTTGCCTTCTGAGTTCGTGTCCACCACTCCTGCAAGTTGACTTATATAGTCAGCTTGACGTATTACCATACACACTCTAGTGAATATAGTTTATTGCTTCGAAAGACGATTGAATAGCTTCCTACTGTCTTCGGGGGTGCGATGCCTACTGGTTTCGTCAAGGGTAATGAATAATGCAATAAAAGGGGCCTAATAAGCTAGCAAATCTGCGTGCACTGACCCGAGTGGCGACACTGGTAATCGCGATTGATTTGCCAGATGGGAGTGGCCTGATATGTCACTAGATTTCCAAGCAATGGTAAATGTGCGAGCTAATTTTTTCACGCCGCATGTCAAACTGCATGTGCAACTGAGCGAAGGTTCTCGTAAAATGTGACCGCTTCCATGAATGACTAAGGGCATTCCCCTATATATGTTGTCACAGGAGCACCCTCGAACCAATGAGGTGCATGGGTCGAGGGTATGTTCTCAGTGTTGTCATCGTGACCTGTATGCTTGGAACGCTTGTGTCTGGGATGTGTAATATGCGACTCTCTCCGGTACAAAGGGAATGTAATGGCAAGAAACTGTGTGTATTCTTAGCACAGATTATCTGGTTATCCCTGTGTCATCTATGGGTGCACAAGCAATCAGCGCAAGACGAACAATTTAGGCGTAATCATGTGTCTTCAGCACGGTACGCCACAGGATGAGTGCAATCGCGTCATGTTCGCGCGGCATCGCTTTCCGACGTCGCCTGAATTGCGGAAGCAGTGGGGGGCGTCAGTAAATCGGAAGAACTTCTGTGTGTCGCCCTCGTCCCGACTCCATTCACTGCCCTTCGTTGGCGCCAAGAAAACCGACGAGATCAATGTTGCCATTTTTAACCTTAAATATATATATATATATATATATATATATATATATATTTATATATATATATATATATATATATATATATATATATATATATAAAGATACAGACGGAATCACACTTGTCTGGATCACATAGCCGACCGCTCTAGCTGCCATTTTCTGCAAAGATATGCCAATGCCAATGTTGTAATAATACCTAAATAATTATACTGCATGCTAAGTTTTTGTTTATTTCATATAATTTAAGCAAGAACAGAAGTTTGTAGCCAACATGAGGGAGCGACTGTGGACAACGACAGTGTCCAAAGCTACGCTGTCCACTCCTCCAGAGAAGTGACATTCTGTCTGTACGCAAATCGTTGATGGTACTTGCTGCGACTGGTATACAGATAATGAAGCACTACCGCTAGCAGATGAAGGCGCTCAATCTTGCATCGCTTCATGATGCATGCATACAGCGCCAAATCGGTCAGGGGCAGGGACAATATCAAACGAAACAGTCTAAACAAACGATGAATCGGTGAACACAGGCCTGAGAAGGCATCTCACGCCATCAGGTAACGCGCCAGGTAGAGCACGTGCAGCTTAAAATGGTGATTTTGTCGAGCTAGCACGTTATATGATGTGTATTTCACTATATGGCACCCCCTGTAGTGAAGAAGAAATGGTGGAGGAAATGCAGGGAGATCAACCAGTCAAGGATAGCTGGTTTGCTGCCCTACACGAGGGAACGCGAAGGGGGAGATTAAAAGATAGAAAGGAAAGAGAGGAGAGAGAAAGAAAGATGGCACATTACACAGCACTTACACAAACGGCCACTTATTCACAGTCCATCATGCTGGCATATGGCGCAACATCACTGCCACAGCGGGTTGTCCTACACAAACGGCCACTTAGTCACAGTCCATCATGCTGGCATATGGCGCAACATCACTGCCACAGCGGGTCGTCTAAGTTCGTTGTTCTTAAAAACTTCAGTAGTTGCTTTGTTGCCTTCAGCTGCGATGCCATCTGTGGACAATATTCAAGAAATTATCCACATACATTTGTCTATTGTCATGGTGCAATTGAACCGATGCCAGTGACTTTATCTGAACATCATATTCCGGACAGTCACACAGGATGAGGCATAGCGTCTCCTCGTAACGACAAGTGTCGCAGAGGTGAATGCGTGTCGTGAAAAAGAGAGAGAAAAAGAAACGAGAAAAAAGGAGGCAGGGAGGTTAACCAAACGCTGGGATCCGGTATGCAACGCTGCGATGGTGTTGGGGAATAGGGGGTTGAAAAAGAGAGATAAAATTATATTAGAACAATACACGGACATATATACGCACACACGAAATCAATCCACTCAAACTCGTTGATAAAAGCCAGTAGTTTGCAAGAAGTCCAGTAGCGCTTGCATGGCCTTATAACTTGCTGATGTATTTGCAAAGATTCCTTTTGTATGTTATTTACGGGCAGTCACAAAGGACGTGTCGATCGTCTTTTCATCTCCGCAGTGGCTGGCACCGCGATCTGTCATGAACACTTGTAAAAAGGTGTATAGGCTTGCGGCATGCTACTTGACACACCATGTCGAATCCAGCAACCATCGTCCGTAGACACTGCAGTGGTTCAATACTGCACTCTCAAATCGCACGGTGGTTGTATCAGTACAGAAGACGGTGCCCCTTTGAAGTGCGGAAAGGCTCTATAGGACGATAAGCGCTTCAACAGTGCGTATACAGTGACTTCCCTGAAGGTATGGTTGCGGGATCCGTCTCGAGTGTGTTACAACGAATTCCTGTTGCTCATTCATTGACATGCACTTATTGCGACTTCATCCAAATGCACGAAGAGCGTAATTGACATGGGCAAGATTTTCGCATAATATTGGTTTAGATATGTAGCTCAAGCAGTTACCGAGAAAAGCTGAAAAATAAACGAAGGGATATTTACAGATAGAATAGAAGGTTTAGTTTTGCATAGACGGCGTTCATGTGACACTGACAGACACGTAATACACAAAAATCTGAAAACAGTAAAAGATCTGTCGCTGTGCTTCCACTGAGTTGGTGGTACTGAGCGGTCATAAACATGAAGTGTTCTGCACATGAAGGTCCAAACATGCCTCCACCGCAGGAAAACTTGCCGTATTGTGCCTGTTTTTTTCCCTGCATTGCCCTCAACACATTACGCTTTTTTTGGCACTGGTATACATATATAGGGCTTTCAATTGTTTGCGGGCCCCGATTCGAAAAAAGCGGCTCGTAATGTGGAGATTTTGGTAAGCCGGCTTCCTGCCAAATCTCCGGAAACTGACGGCTCGCTCACCAGTGGCCCGCGGTGGTGCGGGGTGTTTCGGAAAGCGTTGTAGCTGGACTCACTTTAATGGAATTTTTCGCTTTTCTTCTCAGCACGCCACATTGCATAAATAAGCGGCTCCCTCTTTAGTCTTCTCATGACGTCGAGTAGATGGTTAGTCAGCAGCTGCGACAGTGCAGGTTAAAAAACAATACATGTGAGCGGAAAGTGGAATAAGCTCTTCACCTATTGTGCTCGAATGATTACAAAATGCTTTTTATCTTACATCTAAGCAGAGAGAGGAGGAATGATTGGCAGATCACACGTGCAGGGGGAGTCGAAGATATGCGAAGCATGACTGAGAAAGATTGATATGTGACTTTAAAATCAGCATAAAGTTACGAGGTGGACGTGAATTATGTCGTACATGGCTTCCATGTCATGATTGTTATATTTGTACGTGTAATTTTCCTGCGTCATCTTACACGTTACGTGGAACAAAATTTGGTATATGTAGAGCTATCAAAGCAGCCACGAGCACGTTATGAGCGTAGCATGTCGTCATGTTTTACATGACAGCATATCATGATTGTCATGTTCGGACGTGTTATTTAACTTCCTCGTGTACTCACGTCACGTAATATCAAATTTGGTATATGTGGAGTTAAACGGCCATGAGCATGCCATGAGCGTAGCATACATGTGGTCATGTTTTACATGACACGCATGTTATAATTATCATGTTTGTACGTATAATTTACCTTCGTCGTCTATTCACGTCACGTGATACCAAATTTGTTACATGTGGAGCTAGCGAAACGGCCGCGAAGGCGCAAGTAGCTATATAAGACGCACGTCATCATTATCATGTCTGGGCGTGTCATTAACTTCGCCGTCTATTCACGTCACGTAATAGAAAATTTAGTATATGTGAAGCTAGCGGAACGGTCGCGAACGCATTGTGAGCGTGGTGTGTTGTCATGTTCTTACATAGCACAGATATAATGATTATTATGTTTGAACGTGTGATTTACTTTCCTCGTCCATTTACGTCACGTAATATCAAACTTGGTATATGTGGAGCTAGCGAAACGGCTGTGAGCACGCTATGAGCGTCGCATGTAGTCATATTTTAAATTACACGCGTATCATGATTATCATGTTTAGAAGTTTAACTTCCTTTCGTCGTCTATTGACGTCACGTGATATTAAATTTTGTGCATGGGGAGCTACTAAAACGGCCACGAGCGCATCATGAGCGTGGTATGTAGACATGTTCTTACACGACACGCATCTCATAATTTTCATGTTTGCATCAGTCATATACCTGTACCATTCATTTACGCCCCGTAATACCGAATTTTGTATATGGGAAGCTAGCGAAACGACCGGGAGCGCACCATGAGCGTGGGGTGTAGTCATGACTTACATGACATGCATATCATGATTTCCACGTTAGATTCTGGCGGTTATGTTCGCCATGCATATCATGTCATACGATACCATTTTTGCAACATATCCTGTGAACGAAACTGCCGCAAGAGCTGCAAGACCATGGAATATAAATCATGACATACATGCCAAGAGTTTCATGTTATGAGTAGTCAGTTATGCTGTCCAATCAGTGACGTTATGCCATAACAATTTTGGTATCTATACCACTATCGAAACGGCCAGGAGAGCTTAACATTTGAGGCGGCTAGATAGATAGATAGATAGATAGATAGATAGATATATAGATAGATAGATAGATAGATAGATAGATAGATAGATAGACAGACAGATAGATAGATAGATAGATAAATAGATAGATAGATAGATAGATAGATACGCTGAAAGTCGCTGGAGTTCGCTAATAAAGGCTTCGCATTGAAATGTCACTTTGTCCGATGTACAATAGTCACGAATTGAAAAGAAGACAATTTAGACCTAAGTAACGCACATGCTTTCGTTTTCCATAGTGTTTAGTTCTGGTCATATCAACGTAATTTTGGCTGTAACGTATCGACAAAAACCAACATTATCTGTAGAGATCAAGTTCACTGTAAGAGGACGTGGATATTTCGAGTGTTTGCACATATCAGTCGTCAAGCTGAAAAAGAAAAGATGGCTTGATTGAATTCGTAGTACCTACACCGTATATGCTAAAGGCTTCTGAAATATTAGTGAAAATGCAAGCAAAACATTTGCGATCATACACGCGTTCTATGTAAGATATTTAAGGAAAATTAGCTAAAAATACGTCTTTCGTATTGTCAACTGTACACCTCTACCACAACTTTTTAAAAGCAGTAGTGAGCTATATATCAATAAATATAGTCTCTTTTTTACATTTTGGGGTGTGGTTGCCAGTAAATTGTCCGGAAACGGGCTACATTAACGTCTTTTCAGAGACCGCGACTTACATTATACATTGAATTTCTTCTGGCGTGAAAAAGATCTCGAATGTCAAACAATCATTTCCTGTTGGCCATTTTAGATGAACGTTGAACGGATACCCCAGTAAAGAGTTTATGTTGCTCAAGGATAATTATATTAAATTTTATTCTGTGCCGCTTCACTTTACTTCTACTGACAATACTCATAAATAGCAGAAGGGCAACACGGGATCATCCACCCAGACCACTCGTTCATGGTCGAGAGTGTACAGGGAAGACATAGTCGGCCAGTCGAGCTATTAAGATTGTTTCAACTTCTCAGGGTGCGCTTATTACCTTGCAATTGAAAGCAAGTTATACAAGGACAACGTGAGCATGTGGATTGGAGAAAGCAGCTTGGCTAATACACTTGTCACAAAGACAACTTTCGCCATGGTTAAGCTGACTACGGTTACGGCTAACCACACTTAGGTTTAACTACACCGCAGACGTAACAGCAGTTAGTTTCTTAACAGTGCTTACCGCAAACCGAGACGCTAACACGATGGGGGACAAACTTCTCACTAGCCTGCAACCGGCGCAAGTTATACGCATTGTTTGAAGATTTCCACGAAACGCGACTCCAGCCGCCGAACAATGGTCAAGCAAAAGTTGTGGAAAACTAGTTTTGCCATAGACCATCTAGCAACAAAGGGTATTCTTTCGTCAGTGGGATTAGCAAGAGAATATTGTTACACGATCCTTTTAGAGGGTATTGGTTTTCGTATTGTTACTGTCTGGCTGTCTCATAAACTCGCAAAAACTGAATACGCAGTGGAAGATGAAACCAATCAATACACTGTCGCGCAGGTATAGACAGGTCGTCTCGTAAACTTCACGAGCATGTGCCCAAACACCTTACATATACCACAAGATGAGCGCGTGATTTCATCGGCTTGCTCAACTTAGCTAACCGAGCACGTGTAGCAACGGCAAGCCACGTTTACGTTAACTGCGGTAAATGCTGTACACCACGGCTGAGCACAACCACAACTAAAGCTGCCCGTGTGACACGGGTATAAGTGTACACTCAAGTTCCACTTGGTTCTCGCCGTGGTTCTCGCCAGCTCCTTATCCCCCGGTGCGGCTGGTCCGGTGAACCTCTTCACCACTTAGAGCTATTATCTTGCTTATCTCACGTTGAACAATAATGCGCGTGCCTTCAATGACCCAAATTTTTCATCCAATATTAGGTTAACAAGAAGGCACAAAAGTGGCTTGATTATCTCAAGAATGACGCTCTCAGATTTGGGTGAACCCCAGGTGGCCAGGATTTCCGGAGCCCTTCAGTCATTATCTCATAATCATATGGTCGTTTTTGCACGTTAAGCCTCACATATCAATCATTATCTTAAAAATGACACAGAAAAACGTTTTTAATTGACTTTTGTAAACATGATCATGGTTAAACGGCAACAAAAGCCATTTGCTAGCATTCTATTGATGTATATGACTAGGCCGTCGAGCCACCCTCACTATAATACAGTATTTCAATCAATCAACAAATTCACAGATGAAGTAGGTATGGCTCAAGACAGCGACTAAATAGTGTATGTGATTTTTCTTGCGCAATAGCTATCATGGTTGTATCGATCCCCCTAACAACGTCATTTTGAGCGACATTTCTCGTCGAATAACTTCTCCACACTGTAAACCAACATTTACACCCGCAGACCCTAACTTGAATTGCAAGCGACATTCATGGCATACATGAAATGATTTTCACGATTTGACTGGTCAGGTATGCTCGTCGAACAGTCATGTTATGCCATACCAGTTTTGCTTTCGATACCGTTATCGAAATTCGAAATGGCCTAGAGAGCTAAAAGTCGTAGGCAGATATATATATATATATATATATATATATATATATATATATATATATATATATATATATATATATATATATATATATATATATATATATATATATATATATATATGTTCTCAAAGTTGTTGAAGTTCGCTAAGATAATAAACGCTTCGCATTTAATATAACCTCCACCCAAGAAGGCCGCATTGCCCTTATTTTCTATTCCTCCGTGCTACAAAGGAGGGAGTTCCCAAACAATGACAATAATTTCCTCGCATACAACCATTACCTCGCAATACTTTATTCGTATTGAAATAAAGACACCCAAGCTCGACAAAGAAACTTGAGATAGTAAGAAGTACAGCGTTAGCTTAGCAATATATATATGTTGCTTAAATCAGAACCGCCACCACGCTCATCTAGGAATCTACAAAGACGTCATGTACATCTCTCGAAGGCGACGGCCCGGTACCTATGATGGTACTAAAACAAACAATGTCCCATTTAACGTAATGTTCATAACAAAGGTGTCGCTCTTTTGCGGGTTCTGAAAATTGAACAGATCCATTAATCGCATTTCATAAAGTCGTTTGCAATTTTTGTTGTTTCACGAAAATTTCTCTGTCAGCATTCTTCGCTCTCTTCTGCAACTATGGCAACTGTGACTGAAAGCGAAGAATGGAGAAGTGATATGAGATTGACTTCGTGAATTTTGATTCTTGTGTTGCCGTAAATACTGACTCTGCGTCTCATGTCGCCGTGCATGTCATCGTGTTTGAGGTAAGCGCCAATGTTTCCTTTCACGTCTTGTTTTATCAAAATGAAAGCGCGTTTCACACACTGTGTTTAACAGTGGGGGTCACTGCATACGTTGTCGTTCAATTTAATGCGAAGACTATGTACGCGGCTAAAGTGGCGGTGACTAAAATGTGTCAGCGAATTTTTTTCTTGCTTCGGCAACATGCACTCTATGATGTTGCAATAACCCTGTCAGTCCTTGAATATTAAACTTTTTCAAAATTGGACCCAGTTGTGCTGGAACCGGGGCCAGTATCTCCAATTAATGTGTCTGTGCGCAGGTGTCTGTGTGCGAAGGCGCTACACAAGAGAGTTTTCTCTCTCTAATCAAGGCGCGTGAAGTGCGTACTAGACCTTGCTTTCACGGGAGAGTGCAAACCATCCTTCATGTTTTCTTTCACGAGACTAATTTATTATAAACAAGCTATGACCACATAATACACGTACACAATACAGGCGAAATTAAAAAAAAAATGTTGGACAAAAGTAAACCATCCTAATAAGATATCATCAAGTTTGGTCCAACGCTTTAAAGAGGAAATTTTTCTGTATTTTTTTTCGCTCAATAATAGTTTTATCAGCGTCCCTTCAGTACTTATCTGCGACTTTGCGTGCGTCATTTCCCTGTTCGAAAAACTTGGCACGCTGTTTTTCATGCAAGTCGCTCGTGCATCAAGTGTGAGATAAGCATACGCAAGAGGCACTTCAACCTGGCACATAATCCTGAGCTGCTGGAAACTGATTACATTAAGGTAACGCAACTGCGCAAATAGACACAGGTGAAATTAAATCACACACACACGCACAGCATGACCACAATTACTTTCTAAGGCACACAATATTGTATATTCTCCCCACCTGGTTTTTCGTACTGTGTCGCGTTATTAGGTTCTGTTTGTTGTTTTTTTCTGAAGCCTCGACCACATTTACATCACTTATATGGGCGCACAACATAGCGCATAATGTAAAAAAATCACCAACATTCGCACGTTGCGACACCTATGTAGCCCACTCACAGACGTGCATGGGGCAACGCTTATGGTATGGCTTTTGCGGGCGGTGAATCACAAACGCACGCAATCCACAAAACAAACCTGAACATTCAAACTTCACTTTCACTTTACTGCACACGAATGGCCGCGACGACAATCGTCGAGAGTGGTCATCCTGAGGCGATATGCTCGGTACATCTGAGCGCCGCTGAAAGAACAGCCGCAATGTTGCTGCGTCATGATGCCATAACTACGGAACGCGGTCATGCTCTGCCACTTCTGTGTCATATAAACGATGCAACATCAGAAACATCAGCATCGAATCCCGTGACCTGCGGGTCAGCGGCCGAGTACCTTAGACACTTGACAACCTTTGCGGGGCGAGGATTCGATACAAGAAAGTGTTTCTGGTCAATTTTTTTTTACTCTTTTACATTTCATTAACAGTGATAGATACAAAAGACTGACAAGAGCAGAAGTCGCAAAAGCGACACTACATAGACGTGGATACTGTGACCATGGTATCGAACAAAAGCATTTGATGACAGTCCGTTCATTTGGATGCACAGAAAGGTAGGCTGGAATATTTTTTTTCTTTCGAATCCTGTACGACAGTTTAGCACGCAACCCGTATTCTTCGTAACAACCCATTTTCTGCCTCTCGTTCATGCGCGATGTGCAGTTGGAAAGGAAGACCTTTTTTATTGATTACTTCAACGTAATGACGCGCCACTATCTGTGCGCTCTATAGCCAATTCGTGCCACCATTTCCTCTAGTATCCGCGGACTGCTAATGCCTTCTTTTGTATGTTAGGTTCAAAAGGCTAGCGTTCTGTTTTCTTTAGCTCTTTCTGGAGAGAAAAAAAGAGCCGCTCACTTTCTTTCACATGCACGCGTCTATCACCGTTTCACGCTTTGAAGTCATTCTTATGCGCTTAGCCGCATGAAATCACCTTAGTCTTCGATGAGAAACTTACAGTTGCTGTGTCTACAAATACTGCAGATTGAATTTACTGGCAACGTGGGTGGACGGTGGTAAGCACCACTGACTGAACTGGTGCCGTAATTGCGTCAATTTTATGTGAGAGTTTCACGTGCTCAGCGCAACGTGTGGGTTTGCACGAAGCTCCTAGCACTCTCTAGCAATTAAGTGATAACTTAGAGATTTTGAATGTGCTCGGAACACATGTGACGCGAAATTTCTTATGAATGTGTGTCTTACACACTCATGCTGGAATTTTTCGCAGTTTTTTTGTCTTTTCGGACGTTTTTTCGCGATAACACGCAACAGATATTTTTGAATGAGGCGTTCCGTGTTTTTCTCAGATCCATCAGTGATTCGTATACATAGGTGTCCACACCATCTTCAATGCAATTCATTTTGAATATACTAACATCTGAACAAAACGAGGGAAGAAAAGTGTTCACAAAGCCTCATAACATGATCTCGACTATAGCAGACACAGAACCTTCAAGTTTAATACATAAGCGTCGTTTCTGCAACATTGCCAAACCTAGAATAAATGGTGGGTCCGTTTGATTCGGCTGCAGTTCTTTAGCTAGTTCTCTAGAGCGAGTCAATGCAGTTCGGAAATTGCCTGTACTAGTTTTGGCGCCCGCTTGAATGATTGTGATCTCGTTGGCATCAACTTGGTTCAATACTCTTGTCGAAATTTTTTTGTACTGTGGCCAAAGCTAGATTGCCGGAGTTTGGTAATTATGCACCGACTAGCCCTGCACCCTCTACCCTGAAGAGATGGGATGTACAGCCGTGTCCACGTCTGTGTAGAACGTGCGAGCGGCCGGCAATTTCCTTGCGGGGTCAGCCTGCATGCTCCTGGCGCATCCGCTTGCGGCCTGAATGTCCAACGCGACAGAATGTCCATCGAGACGGAATGTACAATAGTGGGCATTCCGTCTCGATGGACATTTTGTCTCGTTGGACATTTCGTCTCGGTTGGACATTCAGGCTCATTGGGCATTCAGTCTCGGTTGGATATTCAGTCTCAGTTGGACATTCTGTCTCGCTCGTCACGTGACCCACTGGACATTCCGACTTGTTGGACACTCCATCTAGTTCGGAAAACGAGGCTTCCCAGCTTGAGGAACAAAAATATCATTTGTGTTTCATTAATTGCAGATCCCTTTAGGGGCCGCGGGCTGTCATTGTATTGTAGTCCACAACACTTGTCAATGGGAGGTCGCTCTCGTAGACGACGTCGGAATTTCCCAAAAGTAAGATTCACGTGAAACACTGCCTACGCAACAAGCACAGATTGCAGCTGAGAATAAGTGACCACAGCACCTGTGAACGCGAGCGTTGCAGCCCCAGATGCTGGTGCTCGAACACGGCGCTTTCGGTGACGTGAATGCAAAAATGGGGATCGAAACGGGCTCGGAGAAGACGAGTGTACGTAGGCGTATACTGAATGCCAGTAGTGTTTATTTATTTATTTAAAATGCCTTACATGTTCATCAAAAGGAATTGAGTAAGGGGGTATCAGTAAATACACTGCAAAAAAACAGACAAAAAGTAAAAAAAGAACAACGAAACAAACAAAGAAAGCGAATAATAAACAGCAAAGTGCAACAAAGTTATAAAACAGTAAAACGCAGTGAAATCAGGTTATCACAAAAAGTTTCAAGATTTCAGATGGACACGCTGCTATCTGGAAAGCCATTCCAGTGTACTATGGCTTGAGGTAATGGTAATGAGTTAAATGCCTGTGTTTGGCCATCAACGCGCATGAAACTACGAGTGTTGCGAATGCGTTCAAATGTGAGCAGAGAAAGATGAAACGGCAAACAGTAAAATTTATCACTGTATATGTACGTATGAAATAAACATAAAAGGTCAATGACGCAAGGTCAATGACGTAGGGTTGACCCAGTGACATAAATGCAAGGTCTTGTTTTATTAGGGTGATGCTTGAACGATGGTCGTAGTTACCAGCGATCAATCTTGCGGTCGTATTCTGGACTGCTTCCGACATACGCACAAGGTAATCTTGATGTGGTAACCATGTCGATGATGCAGGCTGCAGTTGTGGACGAACGTAAGTTATATATGAATATGCGCATACGTTAGAAGGAGCGTTGCGCACGTTTCGGCGAATATAACCGAAAGACTGGGAGGCTTTTGAAGAGACAGCTGCTATGTCTGCAGTCCAAGATAAATCTGATGAAAGGTGAACACCGAAATATTTGAACAGTGGTGTGACTGAAACAACAGTACTCCTAATAGTTTAGAGAAAGGCTGAGTTAGTACGCTTTCTAGTGAGCGAGAATAATTTCCAGTTAGACACGTAAAGGGACATTTTTCATTCTTCCCACCACCTCAAGGTTAGGATAAGGTCACTTTGGAGAGCACAATGATAGTCAACAGATTGAATAGTGGTAGACGAAGCCATCATTCATGAACAACCTAAGCGATGATCAATGTTTAGCGGGCAAGTCTTTAATGTATATTGCCATGGTGTCGTGATGTGGACAAAGGAAACAGACTGAGTGTTCAGGTTATACTGTTTGTTGGGGCGAATTTGTGGCCACGTAAAAGGAAGGTCAATTACAGCAAGACACTGGCACTGATTGCGGCGAACAGAGTGCCGGTCGTCTATCAACTACAAGCGATGACGCGCGTCGGCATTTACACATGCACCGTCGAATATTCTAGCGTTATTACTGGTCGTTGCGCAAGCTCTGGAATAATCTCGAGTGCTGGCGTCTTGCGCGCAGTCTTAGATAGATAGATATGTGGGGTTTAACGTCCCCAAACCACCATATGATTATGAGAGACACCGTAGTGGAGGGTTCCGGAAATATCGACCACCTGGGGTTCTTTAACGTGCACCCAAATCTGAGCACATGGGCCTAAAACAATTCCGCCTCCATTGGAAATGCAGCCGCCGCAGCCGGGATTCGATCCCGTGACCCGCGGGTTGCACGCAGTCTTTACAGAATGGTCTGCAATGATTGCGAACCTTCTCGAACTATGAGGCACAGTTCGCGCTCAGCCTTCCTAACAGGCCTTGTGGGCGACAGCCGAAAGAAACAAAAGTGAAAATAAGAAACACGCGTGGCAATATTTAAACTAGTATTTGACACTGCCTTTAGGGAACACCTGACGTGACATCGCAAATGTTAGGTGAAATGTCGTTTACCACCATCAGTTGCTGACGGGAAGACAATAGGTTGCGTATCCAAGACAGTGTTAGTGAATCGATACAGAGGGAAGACAATTTAGAGATTAAACGACAATAAGGGGCTGTATCGAGAGCTTTGGTGAAGTCGAAAAAGAGGCAGTCGGTGGGATTGTTACTGTTCATATTAAAGTAGACGTCCATGGTGAATTCAAATAACTGAGTGTCACAAATGTATACCCTTTCCTGAAACCATGCTGATTAGGGGGAAAAAGTTATTCGATTCAAGGTGGTCATAGATATGAGAAGCTATAAAATGTTCAAGCACTTTGCATGCATGTTAGTGAAGTCGGTCGATGATTGTTACGGGTGAGTGCCCGTAATCACTCTTGAAATAACCTTGCCAATCTTCCAGTCATTAGGCAACTCATCGGATGACAGAGACTGGTTAAAGGTGCATATGTTATACCTAAAGGTTAAAGGTGCATATGTTACTGGAGCATATACAGTAACCCTAAACGCGAGATTAAACACGACCAACTGCTTAATAATAATAATAATAATAATAATAATAATAATAATAATAATAATAATAATAATAATAATAATAATATACATTCATTGGTGCACAGCTAATTTTAGCACATATTGCAGTGTATTTGGCCTAGGAGCTAATCCCGTTCACGGCAAAATGATTTCAAAATTTCAGTTTGAATTTCTAACGAGCCATTGGGAGTTTCTTTCTGGGAGACTTGTAAGCTTTGGCGATGTAATAGTGGCTTTTATGCATTGCATGTTAGTAGGTGATGTGTTTATGGAGTACACAAATGTCAATTTATGACGAAGTAGAAACAGAAATTTATGTTAATGCATGCTACGAAACTCGGGGAATCTTTTTCTAGGGAAGAGAAGAACGCGTAGTTAAGCAATATACTAACAAGCGGGAAAACTGAATAATTCTTGATCATTTTATTATTGTGTTTCATAAACGTTCGAAATATTCAAAGATGGCCGTATACGAGGGCATAGAAGTGCGTTGTGCAGCATGTTCTCAAACATGTGGTACTCCAGGCCACCTTTATTACGGGACTTCGTGATTCACATTGAGCTTCGTGTATAGGTATGTATTCAATCAATCAAGAATGAGTGCAATGCTGCGGCTTCATCCTTCATGTAGCTTGAAAAGCGACAAAGCAGCACGATTCGCGAACATGGAGCACCCCTTCTCTATCATTTGTATTGAACTGCTTGTGTCCTAAAATGTCGCTTCGTGTTTTCCGTGAATAAATGTGGTTAGTAGGAAAGTTATGGACGCCAAACAAGTTATTCACAAGAACGAGAGAGGCAGGACGGGCGATTGTGAACGCCTTGTGAGGGCATATCGTTTTGTGCTGAAAATTTCCGATAGCTGTACATCATATCGCCGAATTTTAGGTTCTGTTAAAATGTAGCATCGACAAAGACCATCGGATTTTGTCATGTTCTTCGCTAAAGGTTAAACTGCGGTTGCATTATTTAGGTTACCTTGAAAGTTGTAGCGGCCAGGTTTCAAGAAGGAATGGGGTAAAAACGCGGCGTTCATGCCATACGTGACGCTTCATCGCTCGCCAAAACAAATATTTTCAAGCTTTAATGTGGTCAAAGAAATCTGTTAGGTCTCCTCAATCAGAAGGGCGTTTAAGCTTTAGTGACTCTTTGAATTGTAAAGTCATCGTAGGAGGTATTCTCAAATTCCCCATACGTCTGCAGTTCACTCATAGCAACACAGCATAGGAACGCTCACCCGTGATATGTTCATGCAGTCTATGCACTGAAAATGCTTTGCGGCTTAGTTGGTTCCCCGGGTGAAGTTTCTCGTACCTGTTTTCGCGCTCCTTGTGCATCTCAAAAAATTCAGGAAGCGTACAAAACCAATCAAAGAGCTCGACACCGCACCGTCAGGACTGGTATGGTGGTCGAACTGCTCGCAGTTTTCTGCCATTGCGCTCTGTTCACTGTTGCATTGACGGAGGTCATTATTGTGCTTCCGCATTTCTTCATGAAAGTTCTCGGTTTTCCCAACGTACGAATCGGGGTAGTCGGCGCATGGGATTTGGCACAATATGTCAATGGTCTTTGGGCCGATGGACGAAACTGCCGATGATCTCGATGGGCATTGAGGCTTGTTGGACATTTCGTCTCGATGAACATTCCGTCTCGGTTGGACATTGAGGCTCGTTGGACATTCAGTCTCAGTTAGATATTCAGCCTCGTTGGAGCCCCACCATGGTGGTCTAGTGGCTAAGGTACTTGGCTGCTGACCCTCAGGTCACGGGTTTGAATCCCGGCTGCGGCGGCTGCATTTCCGATGGAGGCGGAAATGTTGTAGGCCCATGTGCTCAGAGTTGGGCGTACGTTAAAGAACCCCAGGTGGTCGAAATTTCCGGAGCCCTCCACTACGGCGTCTCTCATAATCATATGGTGGTTTCGGGACGTTAAACCCAACATATCAATCAATCAATCAATCAATCAAGCCTCGTTGGACATTAAGTCTCAACCGTCACGTGATCCATTGGACATTCCGTCTCGTTGGACATCCAGGCTCTGAATCTTGAGGTAGTTGCGGGCTCTGACGTGATGACGTCAGAGCCCGCAACTACCTCAAGGTGTCGCCGCGAAGAGCAAAAGCCGGCTGCTCGCGTGCTCTACACTGACGTGCTGCGGCTGTACGACGTGAAATCGCATTTCCTGCCTGCGCGCGGGATAGACAGGTTTTTCTGAAACAATATTGCCACGTTCCATTTCCCAAGTTTTCGTTATCGTCCCAAAACACCACACGATTCTCAGCGCAAACCGCGCCTGCAGTTTTCCAGAAGGTTCCGGACTGTAGTAGATCATTTCGATAAGATCACGCCCACTGTGCGAACGGTACAGATTGTTCTGGAACCTACGCCACCGCCAGCGATAACGCTAGAACATTCGACGGCAAGAGTATAAATGCTGACGCGCTTCGCCGCTTGTGAGTTGTTGATCGAAGGCCGACGCTCCGTTCGCCGCTATCAGTCCGAGACTGCTATCTGTGCGAGACTGCTGCTGTAATTGGACTTTCCTATTACCGGGCACAGGTTCGCCCAAATAAACAGTTAAATTCCAACACGAAGTCTCCTGTCTTCGGCCACGTCACGACCCCGTGACATCTGGTGGAGGTGCTGCTTCGTTCATGTACCGGACGCCCCCGTCAAGCCGTGAACCCAGCCCACGTCGCGGAGAAGACACCGACGCCAACCAGGAGCAGCGAACAAGCCACCGACAGCAAGGGCTACCACCGGAGTACGGGCTTCTAGAAGACAAGGCGCGGAAGACCAAGGCCATGACCGCGACTGCAGCGACAATGACAACCGCAGCATCCCAGCCCACGATGGTCATGCATCAACCCAGGGAACCACCAATTTTCCATGGGTCATCGTTCGAAGACCCTGAGTCCTGGCTAGAAACATACGACCGTGTGGCCGCCCTCAACCATTGGGACCATGACGAAAAGCTGCGTCGTGTGTTCTTCTATTTGGAAGACACCGCAAGGACCTGGCTCGAAAATCGGGAGTCCACGCTCCGAACGTGGGATATTTTCTGCGGCGCATTCCTACAAACGTTCGCGAGCGTCGCTCGCAAAGAGAGGGCCGCTGCTTTATTAGAGACCCGGGTTCAGCTACCAAATGAAAATGTCGCCATTTTCACAGAAGAAATGACCCGACTATTCCGTCACGCTGACCCAGACATGCCTGAGGAGAAAAAAGTCCGTTTCCTCATGCGAGGGGTCACACAGGAGGTCTTCGTGGGACTGATGAGAAACCCACCGAAAACCGTCCAAGAATTTGCAGCCGAAGCGACCACTGTCGAAAAGACCCTGGACATGCGCACCAGACAGTATAATCGTCGCCTGACTGCAGACTGCGCTGCTGCTCAAGCCAGTAACTCCGGAGACCTGCGTGAAACGATCCGAGCGATCGTGCGGGAAGAGCTGCGCAAGCTGTTGCCTTCAGCGCAGCCTCAAGTGGATTCAATCGCCGACATTGTGCGAGAAGAAGTTCGGCAATCGCTTCGAATTCCCCATGCACCGCTGCCCGAGCCAGAAGCTATGAGCTACGCCGCTGCACTGCGCCACAACGCTCCTCCCCGTCCACGCCAAAACGCCGCCCCATCGCACTTCCGTCGACAGACGCCACCGCCGCCACCACCCCCACCAACGTCATACCGTTCGCCAGCGGCCCAGCGCAGTGCACCAAGGAAGACTGACGTCTGGCGCACCCCTGACCATCGCCCGCTCTAATACCACTGCGGCGAGGCCGGACACACTTACCGCCGTTGCCAGTACCGACAGATGGGACTGCGTGGCTTCGCCGTCAATGCACCGCGTCCACAGCCAGGAGAACGACCACGTGACATCGCCGACTACCTGACAGGAACTCGGTGGACACCACGAAGCCCTTCGCGTTCGCCGTCGCCCAGCCGCCACACGTCACCGCACCACCGGCAGTACTCTGGCCCAACGCGGGGCCGGTCTCCTAGCCCGTATCCGGGAAACTAAGGGCAGCAACCGGTGGAGGTGCGGTTGCTGTGCGACGAACTACCAAAGATCCTCCGACGACGACGACGCCGCGACGGAGCTTTCCGAACACAACGCCAACCAGGCAAAGCCCTGACGGCGAAAACTCACCGAAGGTGGCCTGACGACGCAACATGGAGGCAGCGGAACAAGCCGACGCAGCCGTGACCCGACGCCACGCCCTAACTGTAATGCGAGACGGCGAACTAGCGACCTCGACGTTCTTATCGACGGCCACAGTGTGACCGCTCTCGTCGATACTGGAGCCGACTATTCTGTCATCAGTGGGTCGTTCGCCGCGAAGTTAGAGAAAGTTAGGACAGCTTGGAAAGGTCCTGAAATCCGCACAGCCGGAGGCCATCTCGTAACGCCTGCAGGAATCTGCACAGCGAGAGTCACCATTAACGGCCGTATTTATCCTACGGACTTCGTAGTCCTACAGCGTTGCTCGAGAGATGTCATCCTTGGCATGGACTTCTTATGCCTCTATGGTGCTGTCATCAACCTAAAAACGAAGTCGATAACGTTATCCACAGAAGGAGCACTACCACCGCGCACGCCGTCAGGACACCATGCCTTGAATGTGCTGGAAGAACAAGTCACCATTCCTCCTCGCTCAAGCGTCATTATTTCAGTCGGTGCTCCTAAATCACCTGACTTGGAAGGCGTCGTTGAAGGCAGTCAGCATCTGTTGGTCACCCGAAATATTTGCGTCGCAAGAGGAATTGCAGAGCTGCGGGGAGGAAAAGCAACGGTTATGCTCACGAATTTCAGCAATGAGTACAAACATGTGAACAAAGGAACAACGGTCGCATACATCGAAGAAATTGTCGAAGCCACCAGTGCATTCGCCCTCGCCGATTCTGCGGAATGTGCTCAGAGGAACCAAGCCCCTCCCATAGCTTTCGACGTCAATCCCAGACTTCCGAACGATAAGCACGAACAGCTCAAGGCCCTGCTTCTGCAATACGAAGATTGCTTTTCGTCGTCATCGAAAATTCGGCAGACCCCAATCACGAAACATCGCATCATAACTCAAGAAAATGCCAGACCACTCCGTCAGATTCCGTACAGGGTTTCGACGCGAGAACGTGAGGCCATGAAAAGACAGGTTGATGAAATGCTGCGGGATGACATTATCCAGCCGTCCAAGAGTCCATGGGCATCCCCCGTGGTGTTAGTGAAGAAAAAGGATGGGACCCTACGTTTCTACGTCGATTATCGCCGCCTGAACAAAATCACAAGAAAGGACATGTATCCACTCCCACGAATAGACGACGCACTTGATCGGCTCCATAACGCCAAGTACTTTTCGTCAATGGACCTCAAGACTGGCTATTGGCAAATCGAAGTCGACGAAAGAGACCGAGAGAAGACGGCGTTTATAACACCGGACGGCCTCTTCGAGTTTAAGGTGATGCCCTTCGGCCTTTGCTCAGCGCCTGCAACTTTTCAACGCGTTATGGATACAGTACTGGCAGTATTGAAGTGGCAGACTTGCCTTGTGTACTTGGACGACGTCGTCGTGTTTTCCTCGAGTTTCGACGAGCATCTTCGGCGCCTTGAAGCTGTACTTAAAGCCATTAAGGCTTCCGGGCTCACACTGAAGGCAGAAAAGCGCAGATTTGCGTATGAGGAGCTCTTGTTTCTGGGGAACGTTATCAGCAAGTCTGGAGTTCGTCCCGATCCACGGAAAACAGCCGCCATCGCCGACTTCCCGCCACCCACTGACAAGAAAGCCGTGCGCCGATTTCTGGGCCTGTGCGCCTATTATAGGCGATTCGTGAAAAACTTCGCCCGCATCGCCGATCCTCTTACTAACCTTACCAAGGCCGACGTGGAGTTCAAGTGGGAAACGCCACAGGAACACGCTTTCCAGGAGCTTAAACATCGCCTCCAGACGCCTCCGTTACTTGCCCATTTCGACGAATTCGCCGAGACAGAAATACATACTGACGCAAGCAGCGTAGGTCTTGGCGCCGTTCTTGTGCAGAGGACTGACGGACTTGAAAGGGTTATTAGTTACGCCAGCCGATCGCTATACAAAGCAGAAGCAAATTATTCCACAACAGAAAAGGAGTGCCTCGCCATCATCTGGGCTACATCGAAATTTCGCCCCTACCTCTACGGCAGGCCCTTCAAAGTTGTGAGCGACCACCACGCCTTGTGTTGGCTAGCCACCTTGAAGGACCCTTCTGTTCGCCTCGCACGATGGAGCCTGAGACTTCAAAAATATGACATTACTGTCATTTACAAGTCCGGCAAAAAACACTCCGACGCCGACTGTCTCTCTCGTGCGCCTGTCGACCAACCGCTACCCGACGACCCGGATGACGACTACTTCTTGGGAACGATAACTACCGACGACTTCGCTGAACGACAGCGGGCCGACCCGGAACTTAAGGCCCTAATAGAATACCTCGAAGGCAGGACCGCCGAAGTCCCGAAGGTATTCAAGCGCGCGCTTGCGTCCTTCTTTCTACGAAACGGTCTTCTACAAAAGAAAAACTTTTCACCGCTTCGAGCTAAGTACCTCCTTGTGGTGCCTTCAGCTCTGCGACCAGAACTCCTGCAGGCCCTGCACGACGATCCGACGGCAGGGCACCTCGGTGTTTCTCGCATGCTCGCGAGGATACAAGAAAGGTACTACTGGCCACGTCTTACCACCGACGTCACTCGTTATGTGAGGACATGCCGGGAGTGTCAGCGACGCAAGATACCGCCGACAAGGCCAGCGGGACTTCTGCAGCCAATTGATCCACCTTGCCGACCTTTCCAGCAGATTGGTATGGACCTACTGGGGCCGTTCCCGACGTCGGCTTTCGGAAACAAGTGGATCGTGGTAGCTACCGACTACCTCACCCGCTACGCCGAGACAAAAGCCCTGCCAAAAGGCAGTGCATCCGAGGTAGCTAAGTTCTTCGTCGAAAATATCGTCCTACGTCACGGCGCCCCGGAGGTCCTTATCACCGACAGAGGAACGGCATTCACTGCCGACTTAACTCAAGCGATCTTGGCATACAGCCAAACAAACCACCGCCGGACGACAGCGTACCACCCACAGACCAACGGCCTCACCGAGCGGCTTAACAAGACGATCGCCGACATGCTTTCAATGTACGTCGATGTCGAACACAAGACGTGGGACGCCATTCTTCCGTATGTGACCTTCGCATACAACACGGCGGTGCAGGAGACGACGCAGATATCTCCATACAAATTGGTCTACGGAAGGAGCCCGGCAACGACGCTCGATGCCATGTTACCGAACGTCACCGACGAAGAAAGCCTAGATGTGAGCGAGTACCTTCAACGTGCCGAAGCAGCCCGACAACTTGCGCGTCTCCGTATCAAGAATCAACAGACGACAGACAGCCACCGTTACAACCTTGGACGACGCTTCGTGGAATACCAGCCCGGTGAACGTGTTTGGGTGTGGACGTCGATACGCCGACGTAGACTAAGTGAAAAGCTTCTGCGACGGTACTTCGGACCGTACAGGGTGGTTCGACGTCTCGGCCCACTTGATTACGAGGTTGTCCCCGACGGAATCACGAACTCTCAACGACGCCGATCGCGACCTGAAGTCGTGCATGTCGCGCGCCTCAAGCCGTTTCATGCGCGTTAACCGAGTGAAACAGTGTTTTTTTTGTATTATTGTTTCATCGTAATTTATTAGTTGTACTTTCTTGCATTATTATTGTACCTTCATCTTTAGTTAAAGCATCCGGACGATGCCTTTTTTTTCAGAGGGGGGCAATGCCACGTTCCATTTCCCAAGTTTTCGTTATCGTCCCAAAACACCACACGATTCTCAGCGCAAACCGCGCCTGCAGTTTTCCAGAAGGTTCCGGACTGTAGTAGATCATTTCGATAAGATCACGCCCACTGTGCGAACGGTACAGATTGTTCTGGAACCTACGCCACCGCCAGCGATAACGCTAGAACATTCGACGGCAAGAGTATAAATGCCGACGCGCTTCGCCGCTTGTGAGTTGTTGATCGAAGGCCGACGCTCCGTTCGCCGCTATCAGTCCGAGACTGCTATCTGTGCGAGACTGCTGCTGTAATCGGACTTTCCTATTACCGGGCACAGGTTCGCCCAAATAAACAGTTAAATTCCAACACCAAGTCTCCTGTCTTCGGCCACGTCACGACCCCATGGCAATATTCTTAAAAAATTAAAGCTCCGTTGACACTCCGGATTTTGTCGACTTATCTGACCAACTGCGCATAAAGGTGGAAATGTTTTACCGTGTCTAGAGTGACTAAATAACAAAAGCTTACTAATTATTATCATTCACTTCAACGCTGTCATTTAAACAGGGAAGATTTAGGCAACCAATGTTAACGGCGTATTTAGTTCTTTTAGAAGTTACAAAAGTTTTCCATAAGTTATCATAATTAGTTATCCAAATATCATGGTGATATTGAAACCGAAAAATCCTGTCCCATGGGTAACGTGGCCGCTCTGTTACGACAGACCGGAATTTTTCGTGACAAGGAAACGAGAAAATTTAAATGAGGGTGCATCGTGGAAATATTTTGTTGTGGGAAGCGGCTAGCCATCTCACTTGCGCAAGCGGATCGCCTGATACCTTTGTGTGGGCGCCAGGTATTTACCTCTTCCTTTCGCGGTGCGTTTAAGAAAGCCACAATATTCGCCTTTTCTTGCTTTGAACAGAATCCCATCGCGGCATAAACTTTTCGTACATCACAAAGAAAGAATTCATGGCTTTTTTCATTTTATTATTAGCAAATGCGATTTCTGTCGACCTTAGAACCCTTAATGTAGAAGTACAATATAATTTACTTTTTGGAGGCGAAATGATTTAGGACCCATCATTGTGCAATTTTTGTCGCTTTAATGGTATGGAGGTGGTTGAAATTATTCGGATTCTTCCACTATACTATGTATGTCATAATCAGACTCTATTTGGGTGGTTAAATGCTGCGAGTCAACCTTTACCATTTATTTTTCTGTACACGTCTAAGGCTTCTTCATTAGTGTCCTCGACTTCCAGTCCGACAACGAAGGGCCTTACATACACATGTTTTCCATGTAAACCTCTTTTGACGAATTTCCTAAATAAAATTTTGATTGCATTTTGGCTTTGTTTTTTTCCCACACAAGTGACCCAGGCTTTGAAGGGCGTATTGCTTCCGTCGTCCCTAAGCGACCCACGCATGCCATGCAGCGACCAAGGCTAAACATGCTCATACGAGCACCGAGCCGAAGAAAACGGAGAGAAACCGCTCAACTGCCAGCGACGAGCGCTCATTAGACTCGCGGGCTCGCTGAAGCAATCCGGGACCGGCTGGCGACCGGGCTGGCGAGGAAGACTGGGAAAGCGTTGCACCCATGGCTCGAGACCTTGTACGCACGTCGCGTTGTTGTTACCAGAGTTGGCACAAGCGCACGCATGCACGTCATCAAGAACCGACTCGCGTGCATAGTTAACGGGGAGGCGTGACAGAGAGCGGCGATCGATGCATGCGAAGCCGACGAGCCGTGAGAACCCGTGTCCCGGTAACTGAGAACCGAAGTGCGCCAGGAGATCAACAGGTCGCACCGAGCGCCGGCGCACTCCTGCTTTTCCGTTCAAGCGTAACGTGACGTGGATGTATAACATGGGCTGTGGTGGCTGCCACAGCCCATGTTGGAATAACAATTTCAAGGTCTGCCTATATAATGGTGCGGCTTCCAGTGCACCACACTGCAGCTGTCGACACCAGATGTATGCGAGTAGAGTCGCTCGACCGGCGCTTTAACGAGGATCGCCTTCGTGTGAAAGATGCATTAGGGAACTCGAATAAAAATGTTGCAGCGCGCATGCTTCCTTCCCGCAACGAAAGGGCTTGATGCCATAGGATAGTACCGAATGCGCGTATCTCAATGAGAAAACCAGCCAAATAATCTGATCATGTGTTTAGTTCGACGGAACACGCCAATGGCTTCGAGGAAGGTGTTTGCCACTGTCATTGCGCAATGACTACGATTGGAGAACACAGAAAATTAACTTATATTTAGTAGTAAATCTTCACCCGCCACGGTGGTCTAGTGCCTAAGACACTAGGTTTCTGACTTCCAGGTCGCGTGATTGAATCCTAGCCACAAAGGCCGCATTTTTCATATAGGGAAAATCCTTGAGGCCCGCGTCCTTAGATTCAGGTGCACTCTGAAGAACCCCAAGTGGTTGAAATTTCCGAAGCTCTCCACTACGGCCTCTCTCATACTCATACGGTGGTTTTGGGATGTCAATTCTCAACAATATTTATTAGTGATACATCCTAGAAACGTGGTACCTCTAGAGATATAAGTAGCCTGAAGTGTGGTTTTTAAAGCTTTGTTGTTATTAAAAACCTAGTTGAAGGATGCTCCTCGTAGAAAACGAAGTTGCTTTCTTGTTAAAACATAAATGCATATAAGGAAAGGTTGGTGTCTAGGTGTGGCACTGCTTACACCTTTTTTTTTCTTTACGTAATAATTTGGCCCCAGAATTGTCACTGTCAGTAACCGCGAAGGCATACAAATGAACACATCTACGAACCTTTACATATGCAGTCTCTGTACTGAGACTTGAACATTCACGCAAAGGGAGTGTTAAACAATGGAATGTTCAGAAAGAAGTACGATGCATGCTTGGCCATTTTTGATTTTTTGAATGCTGCACATTAAATACGAGAGTGAGGAAGCAAAAGCAGAACGCATGAAAAGTATTCCCATAAAAGTGCACCATTGGCTACCCTATGCCAGAGAAATAGGAAGTAGAAAGAGAAGGATAGGAGGCGAGGATGTTAGCAATAGGTGCGCTGTAGTTTACACAACGAAAATTCTAAAAACGCAAAAATACAAAGAGAGAGATGGGGAAATGGAAGGCCGGAAAGCTAACCACATATTAACATCTGGACTGCCGTCATGCACTGGCGTGTGGAAGTAGGCAGAGGAAAAAGGTGCGCAAGCGACAGACAGAAAACGACACACACACACACACACACACACACACACACACACACACACACACACACACACACACACACACACACACACACACACACACACACACACACACACACGCACACACACACACACACACACACACACGCACACACACACACACACATGTGAACCTGCTAATCTAAACTACATGTGTGCTGGTAACTTCTCATTAGATCCTGGCACGGCGTTGTGTTGAGATAGTGAGAAGGTTACTCAGAAGCGCACCCATCGAAATGTTTGAATTATTGACCTGTTGGACGCTTGCTAAAGCGGATTTTCATAAAGTCAACTGTTACACCCAATACTGCTGGCTTCAGTAAATGAAAAGGACAGATCAACGCATCAGACCAAATTAATGCAAGAAAGGCAAAATATCCGTTAATCGTTGTGTAGCAAGTGCTTGAGTGTTGATTATACAAATTGCTGTTAATTGCTAATACGAATGGCTAAAAGTGTGACATGCTTCCATCTCTTTATTGGTACTCCTTCTTCCTTTTTACTGGTGTGCTATACAAATCGATTCAACCGCTTGGATCCCAGAGCGCGTCAGAGAACAAGATCCTGAAAACTTGGCGTATGCATTCCAGTATGGACAACTAAACGAGGTATCTCCATCTTTCCTCTAGTGTGACTTTTATTCAAACGGTTGTGGCTGTTAGGGGGAACTTTTTTTTGAGGGCGTTCTAGACAATAGTCTATTATATTTTGCATATTTCTTTTTTCTTGCCAATTCTTTCTCTGTTAGGTTCACCTAGTGTAGGGTAGCTTATTAGACACTGCGGTGGTGCTCATTTCAATTAGATGTGAACAAGATGGTTGGCGAGACTGTGTAACGCTGTCTTTCCATACGTACACACCGCGCACCGCAGGTGTGGGCGCGGTGCCAAGTACGTCACGCCGCTGCTGCGCGCTGACGTCACGCTCCCCTCGCAGTGCGCTCTGACGTCTCTCTCTCTCACCTGGCACGTCCTCGCCGCAGTGCCCGCAGCTGCTGCCTCGTCCGTTCGTGCGCAACACTTGCCGCGACCACCACTCGCTACACCGCCGAGCCGACTCGTTGGTTCATGCGCAATGAACTTAACTCGCGCCTAACGTACATGCTGAAATATGTGTTTACGTGTCCTACGGCAGCCATCGCTTCGAATGAATCTTCCAGCGCTCACCGCAGCACCCGCGTTAGCGCCGTTCAACCTGTGACACCACATGTGCGGAACCCTGCTGCTTCGCATCCAATGAGGGTTCTCTTCGAGTGGATGGTCGATGGTCCAAGTTTTTTTTTCTTCTTACATTTTGCCAGCCACGGCCACTGCATGACCAGTTGATTGACCTTGTTAATCCTCATGGATTCTTTGAAATTCATTAGTTTTGAAATAAAGAAGACGGAAAATAGATACTGAGGAGATTAAGATAGCAGGATGAAGAGGGTTACATGTTGAGCAACCCATAATATGAGTCACGCACATCAAGCCAAAGTAATATTGTACTGAGATCCCACTCACCTTGATGAAGCCTGTATGTAGAACAAACAAACAAAATGTAAGCGTTCACGGAAAGTCCGTTTTTGTCAAACCGCACTACTTCATCCCTCTTTCTCACCTGCAGATCAAAGCGGTCTGGTTCTCTAGGGCTTATTGATTGGAGTTGTGGTTTTGTAAGGCACCGCCGTATGAGGGACTGCGAGAGCCGAAATAATGATTGAAACGAAGATAAATTGGTGAGCGAGCCTTTCGCAGGTTTTGTGTGAGTTGACAAGGAAGCTGTTACACTGCCCATAAAGTTCTACGCAAACTTTAACAGACTACAGCACACTGCTTCATGTGAAATGTGTATTGTGCTGAATGCCCCCCAAAAAAGAAATGAAGTTATGCTTTTTCACAAACTGCGATGTTCGAGACCAGAAGTTAGAGTAGCGCTCTACCACGAGAACGATAGTGCGGCGGCCTCCACTGCCGTACGGTGCGTGCTTGCGAGTACCTGAAAGACTATTTCATACCACGTCTCTGCTTCCGACTTTCCAGTTTTTGAAACAACGTGAGGCGGCAAGCTAGTTCATCGATAAGTCCAATTCAATTCGGAAAGCTTTATTGGCTTTTGTCCAGAAAAAAAAAAAGCCACTGACGTGTGATGTTGATAACTGCAGTAAATGTGTGTTTTGTATATGGCCCACTAACATGTTTTGATAGTTTACTTACGACATTTTCAAGTCTTAAGAAACCTTCCAGATGACGCTTTCTTTCTTCTCGGCTGGCTTGCATCTTAGGACAAAAGTGAAGCGAGCTTCCAGAATCCAATTTAGTCTGCTAAGTCCTCGAGGCCTATTTCATGCATGTATAATTGAATCTGCCGCTATCGCTTCGATTTTCAGAACACTACTTCGGTGATCGTGAGAAGGGTCAACCAGAAATATCTTTGAGAGTCTAATACACTCTGTGAAGGTGGGTGATCATTTAACATGGTGAAGGGCAGTTTTGTATCGAACACAATGCCAACGTGCCCATCAACGTTCAAACCTCTGCGTGGAGTCCACTGCGACACATCGACAGGACACTTTCATCGAGGTTATGAGCAGGCAACGTTGCCACGCCCAATACGGGAAGGCCAGCTTACAAAAATGAAGCTTACGCTCATACACTTTGAGTCCGATGCACTTCCAAACACAAATGCATTATTCGGATGACATTTTTCCTTGGGGCATTAAAATTTACATTGTATCAAAATAAAAAGACTCTCAGTGTCTTTTTCAATTAATCTAATAATTGTTTCTTTTCGCCTTCAAGCACCCACTGGGGCCGTCGACACGCCCAGTGCTGTTCTGTTATTCTTTTCTCTAGGGACCTTGCCCGTCGAGAGTCCCAATCACGGTGGCAGAAAACACGAGGAATTCATATGGTTCCGATGTAATCAGATTTTGCAAGCGTAAGTACGCAGTCTAATGTTCAAGACATTTACCTTCGGAGCGTCAGCACCCTGATTCCAACACCAAAATCACTAACATTTTTTTCACTTTTATGCATTAGTTTCTCCAATCACTTCACAGAGGGTTCCAGGAGCTCTACTTCAGTGCTTCAAAGTGCTTAAACTGGATTAGTTCAGCCCGCCGCGGTGGTATAGTGGCTAAGGTGCTCGGCTGCTGACCCGCAGGTCATGGGATCGAATCTCGGCTGCGGCGGCTGCATTTCCGACGAAGGCGGAAATGTTGTAGGCCCGTGTACTGAGATTTTGGCGCACGTTAAAGAACCCCAGGTGGTCGAAATTTCCGGAGCCCTCCACTACGGCGTCTCTCATAATCTTATCGAGGTTTTGGGATATTAAGCCCCACAAATCAATCAATCAATCAATCAATCAATCAATCAATCAATCAATCAAACAGCATTAATTTTTCAATTGCTTCATAGAGTGCGCTAGTGGTTTTCCCAGTGTATGCCACTCAATCCCGATCCTATAAATAGATATTTACTGTAAGATTGCACAAGATGTATAAAATTATCTTGTCCTACATTGCAATAGTGAACTTTCGTAGTAAAAATAATTTTAATTTCTTCATTTTTTCATCTGTTGTGAGATATTAGTTGCAACGTAACTAAGAATGACGCCGGTACTTTACAGCCAATACCTTGTTCCTGTACTAAGTGAATAAGTACGTTCCAATCTCGAGTGGAGCCGTATAAAAATACCAGCAATAAGCTCATCCGGAAAGAAGCATTACTTATGTTTTCAGCTGTTCACACGTGCTTTTTATATTTGAGACACTTACGTTCTCCCGAATGTTTTTTAAAAGAATCAATGAGCACTGCACAATGGTAGATAAGGCTCGCGTAATGCCGTTCAGAGGCATTTTTTACTCATATCATAGCTTAAAGCCGGGTAATTGAAAAATTAAAGACAACACCATGGTGGCTCGGCAGCTACGCCTCTTACTTTTAAGGCCAATGTCCCGGCAGTGCGGGCTGCATTCCGTTATATGCAACAGTGCTTGAGTATCGGAATGTTAGTGCACATGAAAGAACCTATATTTGGGTCAAAGTCTGTTCAAAATATTCTACTACGATGTCTAATACCACAAAGATGAATATTAACCGCCAGCTGCAGACATTTTCACAAGCATATCTGACATTTCTCTCAGCTTGCTGAATTTGCTTCGTTGTCGGTTTTCATCAAAACTTTTCATTTTGCAATAAAAAATGTTACTCCTTAAACTTGATCGAAAGTTATTTTTAGGACGTGATCACGATTTAACAAGGCCAATAAAACATCAGAAAATATTGTATAATTAGTATAAACGCTCAACGACACATGCAGGGCCACGGATATTTCCTACACAAGCATTCGGTATAGTCCAAATTATGCGATCAAGTATGAGTAGGTTCACGAATGTCCCTCCCTTAAAGTGCCTGCGTCGCTCACTTTTTGCACAAAAATTCTTAGCAAAAGGAAAGAGCTGACCGCTTGAAGAATCAATAGATGCGTGCTGGAATACGCAAGTCAGGACCACAAAAGCGTGGACGAAGCGTTTTCTAACAAGCGGGGCTGGCGTGCTCCTTGAAATAAAGATAAAGGTAGAATGTGAACGTCAAGACTCGGTGCATTCGCACGGAGGTTTGCTTGAGCATAAGGCGATAAAATGCTTTGCTTTATAAGCGATGAAGAAAAAAACGCACGCAGTGGCTGGTAAAGCACAAATACAGCCGCTTTTACGATGCTGGATGCGCATGCTTGAACACGCCAAGAGAGGAGGCTAAACTGCCTTTTTTTTTCACCGCCTTTAGGAAACAAATACCCTTGTTTGCGCATATTGTTTGTCGTTGTAGCATATTGTAGATCGTTTGTCAGTAAGTTCAGCTTAATGTAAGCGTGAGAAACTCTGTGTATGCGTTAAGGGGGGGGGGGGGTTTCTCTGTTCTCACGGCTTCTAACATTTGTTTGGTTAGGTACCATTAAAAACTATATATATATATATATATATATATATATATATATATATATATATATATATATATATATATATATATATATATATATATATATATTAACGACGTCAGACAGATTATTGCGGTCACAAATAAAGTGAATAGCCATTCCGATGAAATGTGTGCGTGAAGAGGTGATCGCCAGTGCCTACAACTCATTTCTAAACTGGCCTTAGGCAGGCTTGATGTCGGAAAACGCATCACAATAATATGAGTAATAAAGCATTTTATAACATAAAAGGAACAGCCAGGCGTCAAACAATGCGAATTTCGTAACGAGTGGGTCGTCCGATGCTCCAGCCCATTAGAAAACTTGTTCTTGATCACCTGTTAACTGTGGCACATACCCAATTCAGGCATATTCGTTCATTGTGGTCAGCCACTGCATGAAAAATTGCACAAATTTCCTAACAAGCTTGTGGTGGATACCACTCTTCTCCGAAGAATGACGAAAGATAGTACTGTGAATGCTGGCCAAATACGCAAAATTTACGATTATTTATGGCGACATGGGTACCCAGCAGTGTGCTTGCATCCAATAAAGTGTTTAGAAAAGGTTCTGAAAGGTCCGCTCTTCAAGCTTTCGTTGTATACATTGAAGTCTCGTGTGAGTCAGCCTTGCTCTTGGCAATGCAAAATAAACACTGAGGGGAAAATACTCCCTCTTCAACAGTTCACATTTTTGTTGGTTTGGGACATCCACTTCATCAGCGCAGGGTTATTGTAGTGATGAATAGTTCACATTCTGTGGAAAAAATATTAGGTTCAATTATCACTGCATCTAGGAGCCCGCCGGTTTTTCTAACACAGCAAAATGCACAGACTTGGTGATCGGTGTGCAGGTATTTGTCTCAGAAGGCTGCCTCTAAGTTTCTGTGCTAACCTTAAAACACTATCACAATTTGTAATGCAAATTTTTTTTCTTCCGATTTGAAATGGAGCAGGTAAACACCGCAGGAATTGCAGGTTTCTGCACTTTTGTAGGGCTTTTAGTTCAAACAAGTAACTTGCAGGTCTACGCTTGTACTTGTCATTCTCCTGACATTTCTTACACTCGTCAAATCAACATTGCCGCAGTGTCAGCACGCTCAGCAGTTTTGTACCATTTTGTTTGTTAGTGAGCGGTTTTTTCTGTATTGGTACCTCTCAATTGTGCTAGTTGACCACTGTTCTTGGCTTCTCATGACCCACTTTTTCTTTTCGTGTCCTTTGCAGAGGCCTACCATATTCGGGCGTTCGGAAGCAAAGGCGAGTCCAGGAAAAGCTCCCGACGACACACGGAATCCTGGTACATGCCTAGAGGTACGTCAGCTTTTATCTTTATTTCACGTATTGAGCGCATGTATATAATAGAAACAGGGCGATGTTGCAATTATACAGCCCAAGCACAGGAACATTTCTCTCATCATTTTATTTTAATGCTCTTTAGTCTACCACAAAGGCCGCTGCACTCAATAATATTTAATGCGTTTTACAAACCACCAGTCACACAGAGTTGCAGTAGTCACTAGATTCAATTTAAGGCAACGTTAACCGTAATGTTAAATAAACTTATATTGCTACCGCATGGAATTGTCTAGCTGTCACATGCTTAGCCACAATAAAGACAAGTAACGTGAAATGTTAGATTTTATTGAAATGTCATCAGGGAAAAGAATTTCAAAGTACGAAAAAAAAGCTAGCACGAACAGCTCTGCGATTGAGAATTCTAGCGCCTTCTAAGTGACTGAATGTTTCATAAACAACGATGACTTAAATCTAGCCATTTTAATGACACAATAATTACAACGCACTATTCATTTCGCACTCACTTTTTCCTCCGAAATAATGGTTTAAGTCTAATATTTTCAGGAACCTCAAATCGTAGGACAATTCAATGATTTTTGGATTTGCACTTTTAACAAGCACAGTGCGCAGCAGTTAAATAGAATTTTTCAATTTTTTTTCTACAAGACTGTGTTTTTTTGCATGTCATATGTGATTTCTTTATTTATGACATAACGGGGAATTGCTTTCTCGCTGCTGACATTTGGATTGTTGTGAGCGAACTGTCTCCGTTAGCCATTCCAATTATGGGACATGCTCTTATTTTATCATACAGATGCTCCTACAGAGTTTGAGGAAGAGACAACTGATGGTAAGTGTGAAATACTTGTAATCATTTGCTTGTAAAACCTTATTTATCTTCTACCGGAAGGTAAGAAGGTGGGCATTGCTCCTCACTCTGAACACGAAAAAAAAAGTGAAATTTCGAATTCATTCCGCAGTTTTAGTTTTTAGGCAAGATAGGCATTGTTTAATTCTTTACACTTTATTATTTAGGGCAAAAAAAAGAAGGATAGACCCGTATAAACAGGGTTGTGTGCCTCAACGCAAAATTAACATTGGTAATACCATTTTATATAAACGATGTTGATAGAGGTCTTTGTATCAAACTAGTAGTAGTGTGCGTAGCGCGGGCATAGCAGTGCTGCAGATTCCCACTGCATCGACAAAATTTAAGGATGAAGTTAAGCTTATATTACTCCACAAAGGACAACGCAGCAGTTCACAGCGAAAGCAAAAAGTGTAGCGCACTACGCAACAGGGACTGGAAAAGAGAACAGAGAACAGAGCGTAACAGAGAAGTTCCTGTTACATACTTCGCCCCACTTTTTGCTTTCACAGTGGACAGTCGTCAACTAGCCCAAATGGCTGTTTCGTTGCTGTTCACGTGACTTGCGCTCCCATTTCTCGCGCTGGTTTGGCCACGAAGAAGTACAATTGTTACTTATAACAAGCACGGCTTCCAGTGACGCAAAAAGTGAGCATTAAGTCTGGCTGAGAAACGGCCTCATTGCACGCAACACCACGTTCCATATACGGACAACGTGTTCTGCAGCGAGGGCAGCGCTTCGATACCGGCTTGATTGTTTGTGGGGACGTGCACGAGTGCTTTCTTTCAGCTATTTTATGCAAATTGTTGGGATTCATGGGTTTTATTACAGTGAACTTCGAACCTTCCGCTGGGCCGCCCAAAAGTACTCATCACGCCTGTGATGAGTATTTGAACAATGAAATTAATATGCGGCTTTTATATACGCGAATATAGTATGACTCACATGGTACTCAGCCCATTATTACTCAAAGCTGTAGTGCGGTAGCGTTTATTGGTTTTTTCCTTGCAACTACGTCAAACAATGGGCATGAACGTGGAACTCCAAAATTTTCACTCACTGCTTCATAAACATCGTGTTAAGGAAATCCGTCAAATATATATATACAATTTTAGAAGAACATATACAAATATAGCAAGAATGCCTGGCGAAAGCCTAAAAAAAACACAATAAGAAACCTCTCAGCTGCTTAGAACAGCTTACTGCTGACAACTCTATGAACGTTGTCATCTTTCGAAATGGTCAACCTGGCTAAGTGCAACCCTTAGAAAAAAAAATCTGTTGCGCAACCTAACAGTGCTGCCTTTCGAATAAAACGCAATATAATTCGGTGTCTGCCTTGTTGAATCATACACCCCTTTCTGATTCTGGAAGGTAAGCTGACTTTCGAAGCCTCGTTGTCAAGATATTATTTATTTATTTATTTATTTATTTATTTGTTTGTTTATATATTTATCTATTTTTGACGTTGATACCAGCACCGGCATGGTTTACAGTGGTGCTCATAACATTGAACTAAGATTAGGCATGCGTAAGGTTTTTCTCCTCTTTTTTTGCTTAGTGTTCACTCATTACCCATCACATTTAAAAAAAAAAACATTCACGAAACTATTACACTGTTTTCCTAATATGGCAACTAATACTATGGAGACTGCGTTCCCATGAGATCTAGCTCTTGACGAAAATTCGTAAATATAGCGTGCACTGCATGACGTGCCAGCAACTCGTTCCACGCTATCCAATATTCATCACCTGCGCCGTTCATAATGCTGGCTTCTTCGGTCAAGTCGCACTTGCCCTAATGCGGCGTTCCGCAATCACTCGGATGTAAAAGTACACAATAATATGTCAAGCATGTAGGAAAAATTGTAACGGAAAAAACTGATGTTTCGGTAGAAACGTCAGTTTTTTTTCCGGGACAATTTTCATTGACGTATATATATATATATATATATATATATATATATATATATATATATATATATATATACTCACATGTTGTTGGACGCCACCGCGGTAGTCCAGTGGCTAAGGTACTCGGCTGCTGACCCGCAGGTCGTGGCTTCAAATCCCGGCAGCAGCGGCTGCATTTCCGATGGAGGCGGAAATGATGTAGGCCCGTGTGCTCAGAATTGGGTGCACGTTAAAGAACCCCAGGTGGTCGAAATTTCCGGAGCCCTCCACTATGGCGTCTCTCATAATCATATGGTGGTTTTGGGACGTTAAACCCCACATATCAATCATCACACGTTGTTGGATGCTTCTATTCACGTAAAGACAGAGAAAAGTGGGGATGAATGAAGACAAAAGAAAATAATTTGCCGGTTTTTTCCTGCACGCTTCTTTATTGAAAAAAATTACTCTGATAAAGTGATGTTCGGTGAGCTATTTCTAATCACCCTAAATATCATTGACTAAGTATTGTAGATGGAGGCGGAAATGGTGTAGGCCCGTGTGCTCAGATTTGGGTGCACGGTAAAGAACCCCAGGTGGTTGAAATTTCCGGAGCCCTTCACTACGGCGTCTCTCATAATCATATAGTTGTTTTGGGACGTTAAACCCCATATATCAATCAATCAAGTATTGTAATTACGGAGTTATATGTAAACTAATAGCTTTTGTGCTGTAAACTGATAATTTGGCTTATTTCAAGAAGATAGTTGAAGCATGCTTTCTGATTTTGAAGCACGAAAAACATCGGCCAACTAATTTCATCAACAGAGCGTATGTAAGGAAGTCGACCAAATGTCAATGCGAGATCAGCGAGGGAGTAGAGTTATGAATGAAAAATATAGCTAGCCCTTAACTCGATGCATTAGCTATCGACGCGACGTCTTGCGAATGAAGATCACGCTTTTTTTTCGTAGGTTCATGGAATCCCATACCTGAGTCTTATTATGGGATTACCACTTTTGACCAAGCCTTGGTTCAATATGGGATTGTAGCTAATGGGAGTACTCTAGCTCCCCCACTCCGAAATTTGGATGGAGGGGGGTGTTTTACCGGGAATAATTAACTAAATGTATGTTTTTCAAGACCTTACACGAATACCCCCACTCCTTGAAAAATTCCTGGCTACGGGCCAGGCCAAATATCACATTCAGCACAGTTAGCCACGCCACCATGTCGCGAGATAATGTCCCTGACTGTTACGACTCTTCTTGCATAGGAAATCCATTATATATACCTGTTTTTTAAGGTGCTAATGCTGGCATTTGCAAAGATATTGGTACAGGGAACTTTCAGATGTAAGAAGGTTGGACTAATAAATATTTCAAAATAGCGAACTTTTAGGAAACCCTCAGTGGTTTTTCTGTGCTTTCTGTGCGAAAGCAATTCCGCCAAAAGAACTCAACGACGAATAGTTCACTTGGATAAATTTGACATATGAACCAAGGCTTAATTTTAGATCAGTTCAATGAAGTTTTGCGCTCTTTGGTTTTGCCGTATTGAAGTTTTAGCGTATCAGATGCGTGCCATGAGCAAAAACGGCCATGAGCGCTTCGTGATACAGCAACGAGCTGTACCGGACACACTGAATACAAACGTAAACACTCGGGGCAATTTTGCGTTGCGCTTTAAGGCTTCCAGTCGTCAAAAAAATACAAAATTCTTACTAAAATAGGCTTTAATTCACACTTTTCACCTTATACCTGCTGCGTCTAATGCAGTTCTGTTTTGTAGTGAGTTTTCAGGTTAGTGAACTTTCAGTTAAGAGAACTGTTTGCTTCTGCTTTTTTGACGTTCCCTCAAGTTAAATTTCACTGTATTTGTTCGGACGCCTGCCTCCGAAGCCTTTCTTGTTCCCAATCAGCTGGTTACACGCTCCACTATTAGGAAAGCAAACACCAATACAGAAAAATGTAGCAGAAGTGGATATTGCTTTTTAAATTTTACTTTATATAGGTGTGGCCTCTAGCGCTGCAGTCATTACTTCTTCTGTGTTTCCCCTGTTTTTTTTTCTTTTTGTGTGGTATAGAAGTGAACTGATTCCAAAAGACTTATTTTTCATATATATATAGTTTAGCAGCATGTCAACATTCCTTTTTTTTAAAAAAACCGGTGATACTATTTCAATTATTTCTGAATGAATTTCAGTTTATTAACTATTATTTTACAGTGATTGTGTGCAGACAAATTTGTGTACGAGCATCCTAAAACCAAGTGAGGGCGGTACGGGACTCTAGTTTTAAGAAACAATGTTAAGGACATGAATTAATGCAGCCAGAATATAAAAGGTTCCCCAGATATCTTTAGCCAGAGTCTAAAAATATGCGGACACGCGCAATTACAGCGTGACCAAATGCATGTTGCTGACAAATGCCTGGGGTTAGTCAGACCATCTTTTGTTCCAAAATATAGTTTACTAGATGTGTTTATTTAATTAACTTTTGAACGAACAAAGATGGATCAAAAACTTCAATGAGAAAGTTGTAGATCGGTTTGCAAACCGTCCTATTAGACAGTTTCGAACTTTATAATTGTAATATATTGGTGTTCTTCTGCTAACTACAAATGCCCACGAAATACAAAAAAATCCACGTGACAAATCCACTGGCGTGCCCACGCGCGCCGTGATTCTGGTGCTCTTTAACGTTCTGCCTACAAATGATATGCTTCCCTCGCACCGGTTCATTGCAGCGATAAGCAGTCAGAGTGGTTATTGCTTTTCTGGCCGATAGAAAAACGTGTTCATTGCAAAGTCATCACCATCATTGCAGCCCAGTCGAGACACCACAACTGGGCAAATGCTATCGTTGGTATGCGGAACGTTAGGAAGCACTAAAATCATTGTGCGCACTGGCACGTGAGTGGATTTGTCACGTGGTATTTTGTGTATTTCACAGGTATTTGTAGTTAGCAGATTGTTTGATTGATTTGTGGGGTTTAACGTCCCTAAACCACCATATGATTATGAGAGACGTCGTAGTGGAGGACTCCGGGAATTTAGACCATCTGGGGTTCTTTAACGTGCACCCAAATCTGAGTACACGGGCCTAGAACATTTCAGCCTCCATCGGAAATGCAGCCGCCAAAGCCGGGATTTGATCGCGCGGCCTGTGGGTCAGCTGCCGAGTACCTTAGCCACTTGACCAATGTTGCGGGGCGTAGTTAGCAGAAAACGCTAACATATAACAGAAGTAAAGTTCTAAACTGTCTAATTAGACGTTTTGCAAACCAATATACAGCTTTCTCATTGAAATTTTCTAGCCATCTTTGTTCCTTCAAAATCGAGGTAATTAAAGATATCCGAATAAACAGTATTTTACAGCACACAATAAAAGCTCTGACTAACCCCAGGCAACGGTCAGCAACATGCATTTGGTCACGTTCTAATTGCGTGTGTGAGCATATTTTTAGACTCTGGCTAAAGATAGCTGGGACACCCTGTAAAGAATATATGAAACAATACGATGTACTGGCAAAAGGTAATACAAGGGCGAGTGAAAATAAAGATTGAAATGCATACCAGAAAAAACACTGTAATTATACATCTGAACAAAAATTATCGGCAAGGAAACATTTCGCACAACAATATACATTGTCACCAGAAAGTGTGGGGAATATCACAAGAAGTCTTTGTTATGTAAGCGTGAATAAAGAAATGTGGACGAAAAGAAAACTTGCCGCCGCAGAGACTGCGACCAGCAGAGACAAACATGTGATCTTAAAAAATTGCAGGTCCAGGCCCTGCTGGCGCTAAGGTATATCTTTTCGTCCCTTTCTCTTTATTCATATTTACATTACAATGACTTCTAATAATAGTACGCACACTTTCCTTGACATCATTCTCTGTGAGTGTTAATTAATATTGTGACTAACAAAAAAAAACTAGCCCTCAAATTCACACTTTTCTCTTTTGCCACAAGAACACATTTACAGAGAATAACACACTTCAGCTCTTGTGTGGATACAATAACAATCTTAATCGTTCAAATGGCAGTAAAAGGCCACACTAAAATTTCAAATCTGATAACGTTGATGTCATTTTCCGTAGTTGGTGTTAAATGTACCAGACGAATGAAATTATGCGCAAACCTATATGATGCAGTGCAGTTAATATTAGTTAGTAATCGGCATATAAAATTTCGTGAGGAACACGCAACTTAAAAGAATCGAACACTTGAATCATTTTTGAGCTAGATACAGATAAAATATAGTCGGCCCACAGTAGTGTGTAGACATTTGAGGGGAAGGAACTATTGGTGATCACAGAAATAGTCTGGTCATGTATATTTATTTTAAATGAAAGGTCAACGTCATATGTGCTTCCCATGTAACAAGGCAGGTACATTGTGCAACATGCTTGACAAGGAAAACATTTTACAGTTCTTATAGTGCTCTAAGAGCAGAAGGACAGAGTTCATACCTTTAGAAACGGGCTTCTTTCGAAGAGCCTCTCACCCATCGCTACCAGCAATTTCTTGACAACGTCGGCTAGATTCACATACAGAGGTTTCATTGGCTTATGGTCAATGTGAAGAAGGCAGGATGTGTCCAGCAATGCGATCCTTCACAGTTCTCGTACATTAAATGATACAGCTAACTAAACAACATGCAGATCGACTTGCAAAGGCTCAGAGGTTGCTACCAAGCTCGTGGCCAGTCATTTAGTACGCTCAAGTTACAAGGTGACTGATCGCAAACAGCCCCTTTTGACCGAAAAAAGGCTGTTTTGTCGTGGCAAAGCTCGGAGCGTAGCGGCAACAAAAAGTAGTAGTGAGCGATCGATTCGTAGTTGCCGCTTTTCATATGATTTCCGCCAGTCTGTCCGCTTTGCCACTTAGGTGCGTTTAGACACAAGAGACTAACTTCGTTGCGCTGCATCTGATAAATGTCTGTACTAAAAGTCTAGAGTCTGCGTGTCTAATTTCGACAACAGTTATGTACGTTTGAGACAGATCGAGTGTCCTGTGCTCAGTTCCGGCAGCAGGTGCCCAGTAAAGCAATGAAACCTAGCAAGGCAGCGGAAGGCTGCCTCAGCAACATTTCATTTCTTCAAAACCGATGACGTTGAAGGGCGATCGGAGAGGAAAACACTGCGCTCGTAACATATACGCATGTGCTAGACCCCTTTCGAAAGGTTGTTTCTGTTACGCATTTTCTAAAACACTGTTCTTTAGACGGTGGTATTCAAGCCCTTCGTAACGACGTTGACATCAACCTCAGTGTTCTATAGGCTTTGGAAAACGTTGAGCGTACTTGCTTTGTCGAGCAGCTCTTCCCTAAGTACTTTACGTATAATCGTGCCTTAGATTATGGCTGCAGTTCAATAGACACCCGACTCATAAAGGGTGGCATCGGAAATATAGCCCTCTGCAAACGGCACTCGTAAAAAGTGAAACACGTGGTGGCTTGTTTCTCGATTGAAACACAATATACCGTGCACTCATTGAGAAAACAGGGAAACTTGAGCATGATTTGTACAAAAATCCAGTAATAAAAAACGCACTCTAGACGTCTTCCAAAATTTTCAGCTAATGATACCTGATGGCTACGCATCGGGTGCAGAAGAAAAGACATCGGGTGCAGCTGTTGCACTAATGAATTTCGGAGCTTCGGGAGAGGAACTTGAAGCAATCGTCTTCGAGGGCGTAACCTGCAGGCTCATGTCGGGGATGCTCCTTACCCTTAATGGTGATCAAATTTTTTCTGCAAAAAAAAACTGTTGAAAAAAAAGCATCAGGAATATGTCTTGTCTCATTAGTCAACGTGGTTCTCACTTATCGCAAGTTTCTGTAGTAGACACATCCTTGCATATTAATTTAACCGCATTTTATTAAAAGCATAGTTTTCAGTATTTGGCGATAGACAGACATCAGCGTGAGGCAACATTTTATACATGCCCTTTTTCTTTTGGCTGGGACACGCTAACAAGCTATTGTGAACATTTCTTGTAGCCATTTCACCTGAAAAACTGCTTAGGTTCACTAAACTTTTCAGACACTTTACATGCGTAACTCGAAGACTTGCATTATATTCTGTCATAAAGAGGGTTGCTCATTTCTGTTAAATACAGTAGCAAATTAACGGTTCAGCAATCACATTTTTACGAAAAAATGACGTGCTTCAACAGGAGCTTTTTTTGGGGGGGTGGGGGGATCCTGTTCTTGTATTATTGTTAACGCTGATCGGGTGGAAAGAAGGTGTGTTTGTACAGAAAGTTGGAGAAGAGTGGATATTTTCTAAGTGTTTCATGCGTACTTAAGCAAGGTTGATAAAAGCTTGTACAGAGCCTTCGGTGAATGTAGCATTACCTGAGGTTATTGAGTCGTAGTAACGATGCACTTGTAAATTTTTCATTGTTTTGATGGGTCGTATGATGTCTAGGTATGTTAGCAGCACTGAACTATTCCCTCAAATCTGTTGCTACATTTTTAACTCAAACAATCCAAAGCTATGAAAAATGAAAAGCCTTATTGTGTCTTAAGCCCCGTCTAACAAATTGTGGGTGCACAAAGTGAGCGCCATTTAAAAACGCAGGTAGGCGTTCATTAGAAGCAGCCCATTCTTGCGCTGCAGCATACAATGTATCAGAACAGATTAAGGAATCCAACAGTTCTGAAACCCAAATATGGTTGCCGAAGGCAATAGGAACAAAAAAAGAGAGCCGTGGTTATTAACTGCCTGACCTGCTTTTGGATATTCTCGGCGTATACTGCAGGCAGGTCATTGTATTATACAGACAATAATTGAGCGCAAAACATTATCACCATCCAACTCTTTGCTGCATACACGCAATAGTTCATGCGCGCCCAACTTTGATGAATGCTGCACCAGTTGATAGAAGAACGAAAAGCGCGTCTAGTACAAGCTTGGTCCACCTGTGCTAGCCGTCTAATACCTTGGAAAAAGGGAAAATGTCGTGCTTAAACTTTTATCTCCCCCTTATAATCTCACGTATGGTGGAATAGTGGATAGGGCTACTATTCTTGGTAATACGCAATTAATTTTTATCTACCGTTCTTTCCGCCACAATACGAACTTGAAATGAATAGTCAACGTTCGATTTGTGTCATTCACTTCTCTTTGTCTGCACCAGCAAGTAATAGTTTCTTCTCCAATGAACTCCTACCAACTAGCTAAGCCTTTTGCAGTCTCTTCATAAGGTTCACCTGTATTCAGTGAAGGAAGTGGGTTCGAAGACAGGCACTTTCTTTCTTTGTATCGTATGCATCAAGATATTGTCGCAATAGTAGGCTATACTCTTCCATATGAGCCAGCACAACGGCAGTAATCGTATGCGTTGGAAGGAAACGAATAGAAAGAGACGAAAAAGAAAAATAGAACACAGGCAATGAGGCGTAAGCAATACAAACAAACAGAAGTATCAAAACCTCGGGAAAAGTTATCAACGTAAAAAAGGAATCCTACAACATAACAAGGCATCCACATGCTTGTGTTGCTCTTCGATGATGTGGCTGTCTGATGTTAGATCAGTGGTGGGGGCTGTCAGCAGGTAACATATTATATCTGCTTGCGTCTTTTTCGCAAAGGGCTAACCTATCTTATTTCTTTTTTTTCTGCACTAAGCGGCCAACCGTCTCGGGCGACCGCGTAGCGCGCGTGCTCCAGAGCATGCTCTAATCTGACGCCGTGCAGTGGGGCCAAGTGGTTGCCCACCACCGTGCTGCGCAGGCAGATAGTTTACGCCACCACGAACCGTTATCTTGCGACCACTGTAGCGTTGATCGACTTCCCACGCCACCACTTACCACTGTGGCGCTGCGAATCTTCTCACCGCTCCCCGAGGCTTATCTGGCGTGTGAGACTCCGGCAGTGCCGGCCGTCTGTCGTGTTAGACTCCCTCTAGTCCCTTCGCTTTCCGTTCTTTTGTTTGTCTTCACTGCTTTACCCAAGCCAGCGCTACCTCAGCGGTTGATCTTCACTGATCCCTTCTCGCGCTCTGGGGAGTTGGCAGTGTTGAGCTGGCCGCAAGTTTTGTAACCGTCTTCTTGATCAATTTCGTCCACGCAGAGAGAGGAGAGCCTTCGTTGTCGGGGCCGTGATAGTAAGCAGGCTCAAGGTGGTGACCATCTGTCGCTGGTGATCAAATGACCTCCAGAAAGCGAAGTGGCAGCCTGTCTATGGGATCGGGCACTTCTTTCCTGGCCCAGGGCTCTCCTTTGCCTGGACTTTATTTGTGCCTCTGGTCACATGTCTGGCCTATCTTGAACCAATTTTCTCCGGTAAGCGAGTAGGGTGGATCTTCTGAAAGAAAAATACCAAATCAAACTGGGTGTGCAGCAAATACATTGCTACCCGTGTCGATAAGTGTGTCTTGTTAATCGAATCATGCCACTTCAATTTTGGTAGTTAAGAGCCTGATGTATTCGTAAAGCTTCTTGCTTACGCGAAGAGTTCTTGATTATCTGGTGGTATCAAGAACAGTGTGAGGCACGGGCAAGTAGGGAGGAAGTGAAAAGAAGATACCACCTTATTCGAGAGAGTTACTCCCCACTTTAATTGTGATAGTAATTATATGGACACTTTCGGATAGATGTTGCCGCCGGGGTAATCCATCATATATGTATACTTATATGTATATATAAAAACGCAAGAAAATAATCCAGAAAGAGACTTCGGCACGCAAAATTGAATGTCCGACCTTTTATTCATGAGCGCGCGGCGTTAGCCATTGAGCCACCAAGAAGGACCTCGTTCAACGTTTAAAGCAAGCTATTTATATCTACCACGCAGGAAATAGCTAATTTGTAGCATTAGAAGCGGTATGGCGCTATGGGCGCGCTTGGCGTAAAGGTCGGCGCCCAGCTCACCGCGATGCGCCGATGCGCGCACATCTCCCACGCGTGCTTTGCTCCGTGGAGGGAAGGGGCCTCATTCACGCACTTATCCTATGGGGGAGGGGGGGGGGGGAGAATCGTGCGCCTTTGGCTTTCACCAACGATTTTGTTAGTTGCCGGGCCCACAAAGGTCCCTTCGGTCGCTGCACTGGCGCCGTTTGCAAAAAGAGTGCGTTTTTCATACACAACGAGGTATAACAACTGAAACTCTTCTTAGTTGGCACTCACTTGTATCTGTGATTGGTTTTCGTGCGTTGTTCTATTGCGATAGCAAATATATGGGCACTCTTGGCTGGTTTTTGCCACCAGCGTTAGCGTCGACGTCGGCATCACCCACCGTATATGTATACGTATCTATATATATTAAAATGCAAGGAAGAAAAAACCCAGAAAAAAGTCTTTGGCACGCGGACTCAAACTTGGGTCCTCTCAATCGAGACTGCGAGACTTTAATCCCTGAGCCACCAAGGAGCACGTCCTTCACTGTTCAAACAGCAAGCCATTTATATCTACCATTTACCGCTGCTCACGGGCATCTCGGGGGCAACTATCATGTTTCAGCATTACCAGCAAGATGGCGCAATGAGCGCGCGTGGCCACATCCCACGGCGGCGCGCGCTCTAATCAGCGACACGTACTTTGCCCCGCTTAGAGGAGGGGAGCGACGCTCTTTCGCGCGCCCTTATCTCGTGGTGGCAAGGAGAGGAAGATCGTACTTATCGGCTGGCCTAGGGTTTTACCTGAAACAATTCTGTTGTATTTGCCGGGCATACGAACATCACTGCAATCATTGCAGTCCCCGTTTTCGATAAGCGCACGCTTTTCAGACACAGTGAAGTACCAACTAAAAAGCTTATTCGCGTGAATCTTACCTGTCTGTGTGTTTCGTGTGTCCCTTGTGCGTGAGAAACGCGGTGCACGTTTTGATTTTCTACTCTGCGTGTGACCTTCCAATTTGTTCAATCATAATTTGTTGCTCTTGCGTTCATTGCTTCGCCATTGTGGCAAAGCTGTGACTTTTTTGTTTAAACAGCACGTTAATTGTCAAGCTGTAAACGTTGTTAGTTGACTCTCGTCCTGTGTGTGTTGTTTTAGTGCATCATTTGTGCGTGAGCAGTGCACTGCACGCTTCGATCTGCTTGTCATTCTCAGCATTACATTCCAAGTTGTTGCTACCGCATTCGTTGTTTTGCCCTTGCGGCGAAAATGGGACTTTTTCATGCGTGATAATCGTGTACTTGAGTGGCAAACTGCACATGCAAATCAACTTAAATTGTCTGGTTTATTGTCAAGACTCTAGAGAACAAGTTACAGGGAAACTGTGAAGGAAGGCCTCGTATTAATTTCGGTTAGCTGTGGTTTCTTAACTTGCTCCCACAGAACCCTCTGATGCCGGTTTCTTAGAATTGCCACACCTCACTGAATCGAGGGGCTTCGCCCACGCATTCTGCCCTAGCACTGATTGCTGTGTTCTGAAATACAAATTAAAAGCAACACTGAGTCCAATACGCACCATCGCTGCTTCAAGGACTACTCATGGCGTACTAAATGTGAAGAGCAATGATGACCCGAAGACCAATTATTTTGACAGGTAAACATCGTGCCAGTCAGTACTACAAGAAATACACTAGACATTACGCTGACGTGTTTGGAGCAAGGCTGGTGATGTGAGCTGCATCTCGAATTGCTGTGGCTTAGCGCTATTTCGAGGACAAAAGAAAGGCACAGTGGACACAAACGAATGCTTTACTTACTGTTACTTTGCTATATATATATATATATATATATATATATATATATATATATATATATAGAAAGAGAAAGAGAGAGAGTGAGTGTTCTAACACTGCAAACAAAGGTTTTCAGACCAACATGAGCACGCATGTGGCAACGTTAGGAAAAACTATGATTACGCACTTTTTAAGAATTTGTTTCAGCGTTTCAAACGGCTGCGCCTCATAGTTGAAATTGCTTGGCGTACGCTGCATCATTATATCTGTTGAAAGGAGGACTACCACTTACTTTCATTATAGGGACTGAAAACTGGCCAGAATGTGAGATTAGATTGTGGTGGAAATGAAAAGACACAATAATCCCCTTCAAGTGTTAATTACGAGTCACTGCATTCTATTGACATAATCAAGCGTTCTTTTCGCGAGGTAAAAAGGATTTCTATTTTTAAATATTGTCCAAAAGGGACGTAAAAAAATTGGCGCCGTATCTGCATGCAATCTGCAAATGTCGTCAAAAGACAAAAGTCTTGCGTGTGGAGAGAGTGAACAAAACATTTATTTAATGTTCTGCGCAAGAAAATGTGTGAATGGTATTCCGGAGGCGCTGCGTTAGAGTGCCTCGAGTGTGCAGCGGAGGCAAACGAGCGCATCAAGGCACGTCCTACGTGAGTCATGTGCGCCATCTGGCAGTCTTTTTTAATAAACAAAGCACGTGGCCCTGAGACGGGTGTGCGCGCCCGTCTCTGAGGTGATAAGGTGCAGAACGCAAGGCGACGGGTAGGTGCCACCACCGTGTCGTCTTAGCAAAGCGTTGGAAACACTCACTTCTTCGTGCAAGCGTTGCATGGTCAGTGTAACGTGATAAGCGCTATACGGTCCTTAGAATTACTTATGTATGCCTTTTCTAGTAAAAGACGAACATGCAGAATATGTGCGTGTTGTTATAGTGCTTCATATATGCGCAATCACTGCTTTTTAATTGAAAATTACACGCGTATGAACGCTGATTCTTAGGTCGCGGGTTCGATTCCCGGCTGCGGCGGCTGCATTTCCGATGGAGGCGGAAATGTTGTTGGCCCGTGTACTCAGATTTGGGTGCACGTTAAAGAACCCCAGGTGGTCAAAATTTCCGGAGCCCTCCACTACGGCGTCTCTCATAATCAAATGGTGGTTTTGGGACGTTAAACCCCACAAATCAATCAATCAACGCTGATCCTTGAGCAAAATCGGTGGGCGCTGCGGATGGGGTCGGCCGTTCGGGGTATCGGCTGGTGCTGTTTCGAGTACCCGGATCACGGCAACGGTGGACAAACAGAGAAATGTACAGACAGACAGACAGACAGACAGACAGACAGACAGACAGACAGACAGACAGACAGACAGACAGACAGACAGACCAAAGTTTTTGCGTCGAAGGTCCCCAAGAAAGACCATCAACTTTAAAAAGCCCCCAATTCTCAGCAAACTAGCGACGGTTGTGGTTATTTACGTGCCGCCTCTTTTTTTCTTTCCTCCGATCTCTCCGAGGTCGGTGCCGCGTCGGTATTGGCCAGATGCCGTCACGTAGGTCCACTCGCAGTGTTCGTTTGCTCACAATCACTCACGACAACCATTTTTGTTCGTGAAGCGCGGACTCCTTGGTGCGCAGGGCTTCTGTTTTGGTGGATAGGAACTTCTCCTCTCATGCGCGCTGGGCTGTGAAACACTTTTCATCCAAACATGACGAACCTGTTCACTTCCGTGAGGTTTTTCGCGCCTTCTGATGCGAGAGCAACTTTAGTGACGGCCGCAAGGTCTATATGATACCGCCGGTTAAGCGCAACGAGTTGCAACGAAATACATGGCCGACATTTTCTAATCCACTTGGCGAAGTAAGCCGCGTTTCTATCACTATGCGTATAATCCGATGTTTGCTCAATGCAATGCATGATCAAACGCCGTAGACAAGTCACAGTTAATTGTGCAAGACGTTGCCATCTCTAACTCAAGTTTCATTAACGCTTTTGCGCAGACTGTTTTTTTGTCAACAATACATGTTGACATGTTCTGGTTGTCGTTATGCGCCGACTGGCTTAAGCTCGTCTTGCTGGTTTGTGCACTTAGCATGTGCGCGGAAAGACGCTCAAAATTGTGATCACGAACCTTTCAAGATTTCGCACTGCTGTTTTGAATAAACAAAACTAGAGTGCAGCAACTCACATTAAGACTGGTACTCACCGTTGGTTTTTGTTGCGTGCTTGTATATTTCAGAGCAAATTGGTCTCTGTGGCTTTTTTACATTGACTGATCAGCCGGAAGACTCGCGATGTGATGGTAGCTATGCAAAGCGTGCATACCTTTGAGTCACTGGGTACGTGCATCGTTTAGGAAGCTAACATATACGTGTCATTCTACGTGATAGTTTATTTCCTATTTCTTGTGAATGTTTATATTCGCCACTAGAACTCTCGCAAAGTAATTGCGTATGATGGCCCACTATTTCAATCATACGCTTGTTCATTCTTTCAACGACATAGTTAATATGTGAGATACGTCCACAAGGATCACTTCCGAAATATTATTGGTGCACCTAACCACTTCATGAAACAACTACAGCTGTTCGAATGTATAAGCTATAAATTATGTGCACCTTCTGACACATTATTAAGGCCATAGAAGCCTCGCGAAACAATAAAATTGGCCGTGGGCGACATCGCCGTCCCGAGATAACAGCATCATCGCGAGCTGTTGCTTCCCCTGCATGAGTCACTGCAAATGCTCTCTTCACATATTTTATACCCTATATACGTCAATGCTTGTACCACCCATGCGCTTTGGAAGGAAATGCAGTCGCACTGTCTCTTCGGGCGCTATCGCTCCAACTAATAGAAAGCTAAGCCGTAGCAACCGCACATGAACGTTCGAGCGTTAATATTTGCACTATAAAACTTATTCGGAGACAGGCTAAACAATGAGCAAAAAACGGGGGTTCTCACCAGCGATCCCATTTTTTCGTTTAAAAACATGCGTACTAATGGGTGATGCGCACGAACATCTGGTCACGGCGAAGCTGAGTGACCAGATCAAGAAGTGATAACACGTACGCGTAGCGCGTGGTTCTAAACAGAGCTGTCGTTGGCCAATGTTACACTCGTTAACATAGTTTTAAGGTGAGTTAGTCGACTTGCGCGAATCCTCTCAGTGCGCTGCCTGCCGAGCAAGCTCTCTCATCGTGAAAGGGCGTCTGCTACGCAAGAGCAATGCAGGTAGCGCCACGTTCGAAACGAGAGTGCGAAGGAGAGAACACAAGAGAAACGACAGCGGAGGAAGAAAGTGTCGCTACTTTGCGAAATTTTAGAGGTTTTAACGTAAAGCGGTATTTCGCGCCACCTAGCAGAAGATCTTTGAAGCCTGCCTTTTTATGGGGTCGATTACTTTGCTGCATAGGTAGTCACGTGGTCTGATGCTGTCATGTGCGTCATGATTAGTCTTCAAAATTAAATGTATGTATATAATTGTCCATCCCCACTCATTTATGTCCTGCTTACGAGGTAAAAAGAGTTGCACGGGAACAAGCGGCGCTGTCCTCGCGGCCGTTAGTAGACCACGTGGAGCCATGGTGCATGCGCGCGAGTGCTTGCATGCACGGTAAACCACCATGCTTGAACACACATCGATAGAAAATTTCAATGGGAAAGCGGTAGATTGGTTTGCAAAACGTCGGATTAGATAGTTTCAAACTTTATATCTGTTATATATTAGGGTTTCCCGCTAATTCCAAATGCCCGCGAAATACAAAAAAAATACCACGTGACAAACCCATTCGCGCGCGAGTGCGCACAATCATTCTAGTGCACTCTAACGTTCCGCGTACGAACGACCATAGGATTTTCCCGATTGTACTGTCTCGATAGGGCCGCGGCGATGGTGGTGGATTTGCGATGAACAAGTTCCACTATCAGTTACAGAAGCGATAACCGCTGTGACTGCTTATCACTGCCATGAACTGGTGCGAGGGAAACGCATCGTTCGTAGGCGAAACTTTAGAGGGCACCAGACGGCGCGAGCGGGTTTTTCACGTGGTATTTTTTGTATTTCGCTGGCATTCGTAATTAGCAGAAAAACACGAATAATTAACAGATATAAAGATTGAAACTGTCTGTCCAAACGTTTTGCAAGCCGATAAATACTTTTCCCATTGAAATTTCTTATCGATCTTCGTGCCTTCAAAGGTTAGTTAATTTAACAGGCCTAATTAAACAACATTTTAGAAGACAAAAAATAGTCTGACTCCAGGACATGGTCAGCAACATGCATTTGGTTGCGTCGTAACTGCGTGTATTGGCATATTTTTAAACTCTGGCTAAAGATGACTGGGGCACCCTGTATGTTCGGGCACGTTTCTAAGTGAACTTGTTTTGAAGTTACTGATTGCGTCTCGCCTACTTTTTCGCTAGTCTCGGTACACTGCGCGTTTCTTGTCTTAAGCATGCATTACATGCGATCGTAGTTTGTTGAAATTGAGTGTTTTGTAATTATATATTCTGAAGTCTTGTCATGAAATGTCGACACACACGTGCCGTTAGTGAAAGGTCCCGATAGTTAGCCTATCGAAAACTGCAATGATGTTGCCGGTTATTCTTCATGCCTGCATTTACCGACTTGTATTGACTATTTAAGCCTGATAATTTACGACTGCCAAATATTTGGTGTAGTGCATATTATTTGTAGGATTAGTGTAGCAGGTAATTACGTCAATGCTAATCTGATGTGTGCCACTGGTTTAAAGGCAGTATCTCAATTTTCCTATTCAGTGTTAGTTAAAAGCCAATGTATGTTTGCTCAGCCTTCGATATTTGTTATCCTACAACGTTTAGCCACTCCCATTGTTTGTGGAGCACGTTGAATGCCGAGTACTCAGTGCTGATTAGGTTACGATTAGTTCATCTCTTCACATAGTGCGAAAGCATGTCATTCTAGCTTCCAGAGAGTGTGCTCGTCATTCACGTTGAATGACATACATTTAGCATATATATAAGTTACACAACGTAGGCGACCTCACGAGATAGAACAAGGACTTTATCGGCACATCAATTTAGTTGCACGACCTTCCGCGCAACAAAAAAAAAACAATAAATCATATCAGCTACTCTACCATCCAACAGGCACCCATCAGGCTGAAATACCGCTTGCCTATAACCACCGTTGCCTTTATGGGTTTACTCACCTGTAGTTCAATGCCTGCGTCTACCTCGCTGTATTTACATGGCTGACACTTCAGAAACAATGAAAGGACTCCTAGCTACATTCTCATTGTGTGGTTGCGCAAAACGGCACTGCAACAGTAATCTCGATTTTTTCCAGTGCTTCTGAGACGATATCATTTAAAGAGGAAACCAGAACAATTAGGCCATTTCGCGCTAAAAGAAACTATGTGTAGATGTGAAGCAATGGGAGCTAAAGCTTGCACTTGCGGTGGCGTTGACGCTGGCGCTCATCGCGGCGTTGCGCAGGAGAGAAACCCTGGGAGCGGTAACGCACGCACTGAAGGACCGGCGTTTCCTACTGGAACATGCCAATAGCTGCTGATGAGAGACGGAAGACTCTGATTGAATACAGACCCCTGCAGTCTGTTTTAGCTAACGTGCACGCTGCGAATTTTTATTGCTGAACGACGCACAGGAAAGGTCACTCATTGGACTACTTTGGAGTGACGTCAAAATCATGTGCCTTTATACGGGGTGGCCAGTAAAAGGTTGTGTAGTGCGCGCCTTTGTTTTTTTTTCAATCTAGAAACTCGCTAGCAGAGGCTTCCTTCGTCGGTGTTGTGACGTGAGAGAGAGCTTAGGAGAGGAGTCAGATGGAAAGGGTATGTTCTTGCGCAATGGGTGTGTAAACGTCGCGACAGGGATGTCTAAAAGAGAGAGAGGAGAGAACGAGCAGACACTGCCTGCGCCGGCGCTGCGAGGCGAGAATCGTAGGAGCGTAGGAGAAGAGATAGGGGGGAAGGTACGCGCATGCGCAGTAGGGTGTAGACGCTGCTGTAAGGGAAGCCTAGAGAAAAGAGAGGGGGGAGTGAGCAGACGCAGCCTGCGGTCGGCGTTGTGAGGCCAGAGAGGGGTAACCTGAGAGAGAAGAGAGAGAGGAGCGCGCATGCGCTTTAAGGGTGGTCACGCCGCACACCGGATTTAGATCGACGATAAGACTCTTCGCATTTAAAAAAAAGAGCTTTTTGAGAAAAAAAAATCCAAGAAGTAATGGTGAGTAGTTTCATAATTCGCTTTGGTAGAATCCAGAGAGAGTGAGTGGTTCACGGCACAGTGACTACGTGGTTGCTCGTTTCTGAATAAAACAAATAGAAAATATCCATACGTATTCTTCTTTTTGGCGTCCCTATGATGCGGTCACTACACCTTGTATTGTTCAGCTGTCGGGCTAGTCTGATCACGCTGCTGATGATCACGCTGATGTTCATCAGCAGTTCCGTTGACGGGGAAATGGCAATTTTATCAGTTTTGTGGGGTTTCCCGGGATGCATTTATTGACTATGAAAGTTCTCTTCATGCTGCGATAAAATTATTAGTGTCAATATTGCCACGATATCGAACGTTGACGGATATCAGTGTGTTGCAGCATACAGTGCACGTGTTATGCGCTTTATTTCATTGCATCACATTTTCACTTAATGAAAATATGCCACAACAGCGACGCTTCAGGCGAGAACAATTTTGACATAGAGCGAACGCTCTAAACCCTGTTCTCTTTGGTTGTAATACACTGGAAAACGGTACGAGTACTTATAGGCATGCACAAGATCCTTCATTGGCGAGGAGTGAAAATTCATCGCAGCCCCCCCCCCCCCCCTCCCTCCACCTCCGCGGTTGTGTCTACTGATAACAAAGGTCAGACTCAGCAAAAGCTGCGGGGCTTACTTGGCACCCCATTTGATAGTTTAAGTTGGCGTGCAACCCCAACCCCACCTCCCATATTGCCTTCGTTATTCGCACGCCTTTTCGAGTACTACAGAAGTGATGCAAACGTGTTGCTTATATTCAGTAGCAATGCTAGCATACAGTGAGCACCCATTGAATACTCTGCATGAGTGGTTATTCTGTATACTCTTTCAGATTCGGTGAAAGGTAGGATCATTTCGCAAGTGATTTAGTTTATGCGCAATACTGCGTCCAAGTCGTTTTATTTCGTGTGTTCTTCTCCTTATGGCTGATATGTCTGCAGTGAAGTACCCTTTTCGGAAGACGCTGGATACTGCTTATTTGCGCTACCCTGCGTTCTACCTGCAGTACGATTAATTGGCTCTCTCCTCATTACTGAACGAAGACGTAGTCGATAAGGTCATCAAAAAGAATTCTAATAAGGAACGTAGTGGGTAGCCTGCAAGCGTGCTTGTTGCGGTACCCAAAGATTGTTAAACAAATGCTTTAAAAGACCGCTATTCCAGCTTTAGCTGTGACTTTGCTGCGCGTTCTGCGCAGGCCTGGTGGTTTTTCTTTCATTACTGTGCATCCCGCGCATATTTTCGGTCATTTCCGTACCAGTTTTTTTGACCACCTGTAGACTTGACCACCACGCACGCATGCGAATAAAGTAACTGTTTGCTTTTTGCATTCTGTTTCTGTTTTTCTCTCCTTTATCTCTTTTTCCAGTGCAGGGCAGTATATCGAACGTGCGTCTGGTCACACTCTCTGCCTGTCTGTGCTTCTCTCTCTTATTTGGTTGGTTTTATTTCATTTGCATTGAATAACAGAGGCGCCTATTTGTAGTAACGTAAAAGCAAAAAATATTTTATTTTGCGCCTTGAGTGCATGATCCTGGCTAACATACTACTGCATGTTTTTATGAGTACCCACGGTGGGATAATGTAAGGGGAATAAAATACGTATAAATAACATAGCGCAGTATACATAAGGAGAGGTAAACTGTAGGGCTTAAGAAATTCTTATGCTTATACAGTTTATTGTGTGCGCAACGGTGCCTTTAAACAATAGGTTTTTAAAAAATCTGAGACAACAAGGATCCTGTGGCTTTTGCACACAAATTATTCGTCAAGACGGGAACACTTTGTCCTTGCAAAAATAACATTTTTGTGACTAATAACAAAGACACGTTTATGAACTTCTAAGTTGTTGTTATTAGGGCTGTTTTTGGCATTAAAGGGTGGTCGTGAAAATTTATGGTTTAGAGATTTTTTTAGAAATAACGAAAGTTGCACACAATTTGGAATATTTTTATTCCAACTTCAAGGGGTGATTCTGGGCAAAAAATTATTTTCGACAAAAATGTGCATTCTTAAATTAGAGCTGTTTTGGATTGTTGATTTGTTAAATAGCGTACTCACGATGTTTGATTGTCATCTGCCAAGCAGAATATACTCAAATGAATTTTTTTCACAAGACGGCGATGCGTGTTTGCTGTCGAAAGCGCTTCTGAAATGCCATTCTCAAAACGTGGCTGAAATTTTGGCAAGAAGTTGACCACGAAGCGTATGTCATTGTGAGAAGGTTTTCATTCTGGTTCTTTTTGCAACTTTTTGTCACGGAGGCTCTTAGGACGAGATTACACTACAATTGAAACGAATAAATTAAAAAGGCATATTTTTAAAGCAGTGTCCCCAGCAGAGTCACTGGCAAACCGTAATCGAAGCTCGAATTGGCGGAAACGTCTCACGTGCCCTCTCACAGCTGGTTTCGAACCAATAAAGAGTTATTCCTGCTGTGCTTGTGTGCTACAGGGTTTATGTGTTCTCTCTTCTGCGAGTTCATGATGATCAGTGGGTGGTGTTCTAAGCACGTGTTCTAAGCAACACGTGTTCTAAGCAACATTCACAGCTTGAAAGCTGCTAAAATATGAAGACGATCCGATGCTCTTGTCCCAGAACAGCGTCGTATTGAACTACACCTATTAAGCAGGTCAATATGATCAGTTGATCAATTGAATAGTTTGTTGTGAAATCAGTGAACTAATTTTTCTTGCTTTACGCGTCTGGAGAGGAAGAACCTGTTTGAAAAACTTTCATTTCCAAAAATGCGTCGCCAATAGGTGCTTACAAGGTCAATTGTTTTTACATTTACATTTCGTCAGGAACGAGATAGGGCACTTTTAACACAAGAAAACTTCGGGTATCTAAATTGCATTGAAAGTTGGCTCACAGACGAATAGTTCGTATATCTTATCAGCACATATGTTAGTAGGTGATACGCTATGTAACTCTTGTGTTCATTATTAACACGCCTGCACAATGTTGATGCGCTCGATCCTTTCTTCATTTCTTGTTTTTGTTTTTATTGCTTTCAAGTTGATGTGTTCTACAACTAAATTCCCCAGTTGCAAAACAGACCTTGTCTGTGTCCCTTCGTCTAAGGTCTTCATGTATCACGCACTGTGCCCAAAAATTCAGATAACTCACGGGCAGTAACAAGGAAAACAAATATTTGCTTTTAGGGCGATGCCATTTTGACAGAAATGTTGTAACAATGCGTGACTGGCGTTATGCTGCACTAGAAATTATGCGAAGGGCATATAAAATAAGCATTTTAAATATTTTTATTATTTTTTCAATTGCAATTTTTCCAAGATGGCATGCACGGTTGATTATTAAAACACGCACGTTTTACTGTGAAAACCCTGGTTTGCTGACATTCAAAATACGTTATAATGACACGACGATAAGCAATCCCTGAAAGTTTCATCAAGATTGGTGCAGCACTTCAATAGTTGACCCTTCAGCCCCAATTCACCTTTTAAAGGAGCCATGACACCCTATTTCTGTTTATAATCTGTGTTATGTGGGTTAATCATAAAACAAGCTAGCCAAGTAATGGCGCATTTTATTAAGCTCCTAATTTATAATAATTTCTTATAAACACGTGAGTAGCCTGATAGTCTGTGAACACTGGCGCACTTGCGAGCCATGACGTAACAAATGGCCTTTTTTTTGACAGTCTGTATTCCGTCCAACAAGCTAGTTTCATAGGCAGCTGCACGTAGAATAAAGCTATTGCAGTTTTCTTCAGCACGACATTAAAAAGTGAATCATTTGCTCGACTGAAACTCAGTTAGAAGACAATGCGGCTGCACACCATGAAGCGCATGATGAAATACACGTTATGGCAGAAAGGTGGTGGCCAGACGTAAGTGGGATTCACAGCCGGTGACTTCTAGGGCTCATTTTGCTATGATTTATTGATTTACAGTTCATTTTTCGCATATGTATGGGCACAAAAGGTCCTCTGCTTCTATTTTTTGCCAAAATCTGCCAGTTGGTGGGTGGCTGCATAGTGGCTCTTTTGAAGTTGACATCGAAACAGACCCTTCATGGCACGCATAAAAGGTCTCCACTCTGTTACGTCAGACAGAAACGTAATGTGACAGTCATTGATAGTTATGACAAGGCTGACGCTTTATAATAGATTAATCACATTGAAATCTGGTTTGTGAATGATCACTGAGAATTTTCACGCCGCGTAGGTCTATAGCTACATCGTCTTATTCCATTCTATTCTTCTCAATAGAGAGCTTCCATGAGAAAACACACGTTTAGGGTTATTCTTACCCGAAATGTTTTTACTAAGACGGCGTAATATCTGGTTCAGTTTGGGGGAGAAATTAACTGCACAAGTGAAGGAGCACAGCAAATCGGCTAAACGTCAGCGCAATAGCTTCCGCGAGTGCTCCGACTAAGCACCATCGTACTTTCTTTTGGCTCATTGCAGTCAGCTCAGAGATCCCGGCAAGGCTGTCGTCAGTAATCGAAAACACCACTGCGGCGACGTGTTCTATAACTGAAAGCAGCAGCGCTAATCTTTGCAGAGTACATCTTTGTGAGAGACTATACCAACAATTAGGCTTCGGTTATTGCCTTCTAACAAAAATAATTACCTTTCTCATTTGAAAGAGATAGAGATAGAGAGAGAGAGTTCTTTATTGAAAGGCATAGAATTTAGCCGGTGTGTGTATATCGCTGACTTGCAATCTCTGCGTTGAGAAGGGGATTGGGGAATGAAAGACAGGAACAGAGCCAAAGAAAAAGTATTAAAAATTAAAACAGAAAGAAAAAAATGTAAACATACAGGCATTTTTTCGTCTCTTGGGCGGGGACGGGTGCTAAAAGAGTGACCTATTACGAGTTTTCAAGGTGCCACTACAGTTTGTCTATCTAAACAATATTGTCTAAATACGTGAATAACAGTTTCATCGTACTATTCTGTTGCCTTAAGCTGGTTAAAGGGCCCGAGACACAGTCAGCTGATAAAGTTCTTTGTGTTAACAAATGCATGCAGTGTTCATTGAGCACACGCTTATCGGCATACGCTCGGAACTCAAACAGGACATGTTCTACAGTTTTTAAGTAGCCACAGGTATTGCAGTATGGTTCTTATTTTAATTAGAATTAGGGCCTATTGAACTCACAATTGTAGATGAAAGTGCCTACTCTTGACGAGACTTGCTGTCGCATTAGGGGGGAAGCTTCTCTTGATTAGAAGCGTAGCTAAAGCCCATCCGGACATTATTGCGTCTCGTGCGCGACTTGGTTAGAAAAAAAAAAAAAAAAACGCTCGCGATTGAAATTGTGGCTTGTGCGTTGCAAAAATTTCGTTCGCTCCAAATCTATCAGTCAAATTTTGCATGCTTCTAGAAAGCGCGAACGACGCTTAAATGCTGTAGGCGTATATGAACAACGCAGCGTCAAACGTTTTTCTTCTGTGGCGCTACTTACTTCAAGGGTTCAAAGTAAGCAGAATTGCTTTACGTTCAGCCGCACGCTGTGTCGTTTTCTATATTCACACTTTCTGTCTCCTGCACTTGGTTTTTTATCATTATTTTTACGTTATGATGACAACTCATTCACGACTTTTTTCGTTTTTTTTTTTTGCACCGGGTAGAAAGAAAATATAGCGAGATTTGTCCAACTCGGGTTAACATGAAGGAACGATCGATTATCAACGCGCGCGAAGATAGGAAAGTATCGAACGTAAAAAAAAGATTCGTCTTTCTGCATAACGTCGTTTATGCTTTTCAGCCATCTTAATGTTCGATTTTCACCCGATCATTTCACCACAGTTTCTTGCCATTTTTCGTGTTTAATTGTTATTATTTTTCATTTATATTTTTGCTCCGCGATAGCAAACTTCGATAGGTAAAACAAAAATTTAACGTTCAGAGGTGAATTCAGCAGCTCCGGTAGAAAACACGTGACTAAAAACACAAATTCCAAAATCGCGCTTTAAAAACGGCCTCTTCAGCAAGAGAACGAGAAAAAAAAAATAGGCTAAACGACAACCAAAGACGACCAAAGAAGTAAAAAAAAGTATTTGAAGCGATAAGCTCTGCTTTGACAAATGCACTATGATGTTTGATTACAGGAGTCGTTACAGAGGTGTTCTCTGCTAACGTCATTACACGTATATAAAAACGAAGATGAAGGGATCAAGCAGTGAGGTAATAAAGAAGGCTCAGTCAATACACCAGCACCGCGCGAGAGCTGCAAGGCAGGAATTGAGTGCGGCGAAACAAAAGCAGCCACTCGAGGAAAAAATCGCTTCGACGGGGGTTCTGGAGAGTATGAGTCGCGTGAAAAGAAGGATTTCACTGCGAAGTCATTAGGAAATAGGCAGGCCCGCGGTGTCATTTATTACTGCACCCGCCGCCATGTCAGTGAGCACGCACTCGATTCCCTCTCACTGTGTGATGGTAATTAGAAGAAATTTGCGGGATTATCCCAGTATGGAAACACAGGGCGAGAATGCGAAACGCAAGTACGAACGTACAGGTGTTGTCATTATTAATAATTGCCTCTAATTACAAGAAGATAAGGTGCGATGGTGTGAAGTGGTGATAAGAAAAAGCAACGATGAAGCTCCCGCAAAAGCTTCGCTTCCCCTTCCACACAAGCAGTGTTTCTTTCTTTGCTTCATCGCCTAGACGAAAATGTCGACGCCACTATTTTTAAATTTGTTTGCACTCCACCGGCGCACTGCAGTTATACACTGGCGATTTTAATTTGGCAAAAATTTTTATCTTTTATCGAAGGTGCAACTTGAACATATCCTTCGTGCAAAATCAAGTAATCGAACAACTGCAGTAGTAGTCATGAACTATCACTTCTAGTTGTCTGTACCCTTGTTCATCGTGTACATTTTTTCGAACGCGTCCTGCGCCTGAATACAGCCTAAGTAAGAAAAAATGTAGGCTCCACCTCCCTATAGTAACAACGCACCTGCGAAAGTTAATCGTGTTAGCTGGTTCTTGTTCGAATGGTAAGACCTTTTTTCAGCTAATGTAAACCCTCTGAATTTTATTTGTTAAAATTCGACACTACTGCCTAAGGCTTAGGGTATTACCTAAGTCATTTGACCTTGCCGCGACGTCGCAACGTCTGATTATATTTACTAGGGAACTTCAAGTTTTTGACCAAAAACCTGCAACAGAAACGTATGGCAAAGTCAACTCTCTAGAAGTTCTTGGCGTCATGAAAACAAGTGAGTGCGATTTTATAGCATACTTGTGCAAATTATTTTTGGGAGGGACAGCAATGGTTGTGGGTGAGGCTGACATGTTTTCCTATTTATTTGATTTATATACATAGAAAACACTAAGCCACAGACCGATTAGGGAGGAAACTTGCTGACAACTGCCATCATGGTGTAACTGCACAAGAAAACGGATGGGAACACTATAGAAGAGGAAAGCACACACAAGCACAAACAGCGCTTGTTTGTGCTTCCCTTTTCTTTTGTATTCCCATCCGTTTTTTTATGCAGCTACACTATGAACCAGTATCAAGTGGCCAAACTTACCACTCTTTGACAACTGCCACTTAGGGGGTGCTACGCTCACCTGCTGAGAGAAAGAAAAAAGGGGAAAAGGAGAAAAAAACTAAGGACAAGAGTTTGTAGCCAAACTCATGGTGACTTTTCGTACTATCTGTTTAGATTTTTAAAGCAATACCAATCGGGTCTCATTATGGTAGCCAACTTGACATACAATAGATTTCAAGCCATCTTGTATGGCAGGCATAAAAGAAGCCGATAAACTAGCAGCTGAGACGCACACCTGTTGACTTCTCAACATTAGGTGTTAGAATCTTATTTTGCTGCGTTGAATAAACGTTGCGCTGGTCGCATGAAATAATAGCAGTGCAATGTTGTCATTAACTTTGTAACATTACCATTCAGCTACGCTGCTATGTCAAGCTGAAGCCACACACAAAACCCGTTCCTACAGCTCTGACGACTCTAGGTAGCGCTCATACACTTTACTTCTTGCATGCAAAAAAAAAAAATGTCCTTGAAGCGTCCAGAACGCAGCACAATGAAAGCTTGTGCTGTACACAGTCACCTTTAGTGTCCACAGCATGACAAGCAGCGAGAGCCCTTTCACAGTCGTCCCGGCTCTTCTGGAGGGCGCTGCTTGGACACCGGTCGTGACCTGAACAAACATAGATTAACTTTGACGCTCGGAGAGATTTCAGCGTGGACATGTGAAAAACAAACTGCTCGTTTACGGTAGCTAATTTCCACTTCTTATTCCGTTTACGTTGGTATTGCGCGTACGTGCTTTTTTTGCATTTTAGTCGAATTGCCTTTTTTTTACCATTATTTGTGGACATGATTATTTCCTGTTTGGAGGTATTACAGACTTGACAGTGCTTTATAGTTTCATTCTAATTTTTTATGTTATCATTATTCTAGTTCCTGTTTGTAACATCAATGGTTTTTGTGCAACTGGTCCTGGTCGGGCAAAAACTTTTTTGTTTTTAGATTTATGAAGACGAATGAACACGTGAGCCCTGTATGCTGAATGACAAGACGTTAATGACATCAAGTAATAAAAATGAGTGCATCTCTGACCAAGATGAAATTCTGAATTGACTGAGTAGTACTTGCGCTAGAATAGAAATATTGTGCTTAAAGGAAAGTTGATGAAGCTGTTGTTAAAACAATTTGGTAATAACATTTTGTTTATGTGTTTTTCACGGGTGATTTCACTTAAATAGTTTTGCAATAGTATAATGCTATCATAATATATTATAGAGATGACATTCAAATGAGTTCTCCTTATTTTTATTTACTTTTTGAGTGTTTTGGAGTGAAACTGTAAACTCTGACCGAGAACATTATCAGCACAGAGGGCAATGAAAGTGTTTTCCCGTTTTTTGCGGTCACCTGGGCTTCGTGAAAAACTTGAGCCGGTGTCTTATTGTTCTTGTCTTCTCCACCTTTTTTCACAACATTTCTTTTTCATCCTTTTTGTTTGCCTTTTCCAAGCACAGCATAGCCTGAGAACTGGCTAACTTTTCTGCCTTTCCGTTAATTTCTTCCTCCACTTTCTTCTTCAGAAACAAAGATGTCAAGCCTGGCTTTACCAGTGCCGTTGTTATGGTAGTTGATTAAAATGGTATTTTGCCTCCTTTAGACAAATTTTAAACCTTCCATGTTCCCATGGGACTACGCGTATTGCCGCTCGACATGCTGCCTGGCCATGTCAATTTTCAGAGCGCCTACAGAAGCCCCGTTTTGCATTTCCCAGCTATAGCAGAGATGCAGTAGCTCTATCGCAAGACTCCAGCAAGCAAACGTTGTATATGGAACCAAATCTACAGCGCAAAAAAGTGTCAGGTAGTTAAGAAGACGCTGAAGGCGGTTGCGTGCGTCTGCTGTAAATGCTGTCGTGTTTTCGGTTGTGCATTCTTTAAGCATGTTTAATTAGCAAAACCAACCATTCGCGCTTTTTTATGCGGGTCGTATGGCCGTTGGTAAAATGAGAAGAAAGCAGAGTTTTTCTTCAGTGTGCCAACGAGTGGCAAAGGATTTGTTCTGTACACTTCGTTTGCTTTTTTTTTCATTCACCTTTTGAACAATCTCTGTATCGTTCTCTTTCAGCTGCCCGTGGTGTACTTAGCCACGAATGCTTTCTGCGATGCAATTAGGTTTCCCCTTTTTCTTCCTTTTTGGCTCGAAGCGCGAAAAGGATGGCTGCAATTGGTAGGCAGGAAGGCTTGCGCAAGGACAAAAAGTCGCGCGAATGATTAAAGTGATGTTCGCCACGAAAGCTTCAATTTTAACTTTTCCGCCCCCGTGGAAGACGCTCATTGTATCGCTTGTTTCTTCCGGAATCCTCGACCGGCTCTTTTTTTTTTTTTTTGAGGGAGGCTGTCATAAGGGTGGCTTTCTTTCATTAGCCCAACGTTCCTGAAAATACGGTGGCACACTAACAAAGAAATGACGGGTAAATAAGCCCCCGACAAGGATGAGCGATAGCAAGGAACAGCCGTTGTACCAAAGGACAAAAAAAAATAAAAAAGAAAGCCGGAAGTAAACACACGCGCACAATGCCGGGATCGAAATGACAAGAACATCGTCTTCTACATTACAGCGATGTTATTTCTATATTCTATATTTTTGTATTTATAGTGAACCTTTTGCCCATTAACCAGTTAGGGGCTTTGATCATTTTTTTCCTGCTCCGGAAATTGTTGCTAACGGTGCGCAGTTCTCTGTAACCCGAAAACCTGCTAGCGTCTCCGTACGTGATAAATGAACTCACAGTAAAACACAAATACAATAATATAGAGTGTGTTTGTTAAACAGAGAACGAGGAGGAGGACAGGAAAGAGGAAGGGAGTGTAGTAAATCCAGCAGAGTAGGAGGAATCGAGAGTACACATATAGCAGAGGTACAACTGGATTTATCAGAGTGAAAGCGCCATAATAATTCAGTAGGCTTGTGCTTTCTTGCCAATTTTGTCTCGCGGTTCCCAGCAGTGTCAGTGGAGAAGAGTCTGGTCAGCAATATTGAACGGGATGAAGGAAAATGAATGCCACGCTCGTCACTCACTCATTACAGAATTAGGCTTATTGACTTGCTCTACTAATTCTTTTTTTTATTATACACCGTATTAGTGTGCATCTCTATTCGTCCAACATTACTACAGGGTTTTCTTAGTGTAGGTAGCATTTTCTGCTCCCAGACGTTGTGGCATTCCTGCCTATTGTTAAAATAGTTTTTTTTTCGTTTGGCTTCAGAGGTAAATGGGTGCTTTGCTACTAAAGTCGTGCCATTTATAATTGTATGTTTGTGCGCGGCGGCAGTTGCAATGGTAAGTCAAGCACAAAGTGCCCAAATAACTTTGGCTTGTAAGCTCTGAAAGTAAAAAAAAGAAAAATACGCTGACGTAAATGGGGTGGATAATTTGGCTCCTCTTCGTGGGGTTATTTATTTAATTTATGAAATACCACTAAAGGCCCTTATCAGAGGTATTTTAGGAAGGGGAGGGTGAATATAAACGCGATTTACAATTAGTAAATTAGCAGCGGCTACAAAGAAGTCAATCACTTCAATGAAAAGGGATAAGAAATAAATAGACAAGTAAACTAACAAAGAATGAAATAAGATAATTAACGAGGCCTCTTTTCTTCATTTGTAGAGCATTGAGAAAAACCAGCAGATCACATGGTGAGGCAAAGTAAGGTGAGCATCAATTGTAATTTTTAAGTTTTTTGAAGGTCGCAAGTTTGATCTCTGCCAGCAGTGAGCTGTCTTTTTGTCGCCTTTACTTTCTTGACATCTACATCACAATTATTACAATATAGTTTTAAAAAATACCAATGAAGTCCGCCATACGCTCCCTGGCTTCATTATCTATTGGTTTTCTTAAAGTAATAAAATCAATTTAAAAAAGAGAAAAAAGAACATGGCTCTTCCCTCTGTCATAAAAATCGGTGAAACAAGAAAGTGAAACGTGTCTCCATAGACGTGCCTCATAAAACAAAAATCACACTTTGTCTTAAGTAAATAACTGCTATAATCCACAAGCTATATTCACTCTATATTATTATACAAAAAACGAAATGGTGCCACTCTTCATATTTTGAACTGAAACGCTTTTGAAAAAGGAGGAACATCATAGATGACACAATGAAAGTTTGTTATAAGATAAAAAAAGGTTAACGGACAGAAGCAACAGACGTGTGGTGTGCTCAAAGCGTACCAGGCGCAGCATGTAATCAATGCCGTAAATGAGCTTTTTACACAATACATTCGCTTTGTTTGGAAGGAAGGAAAACAAAGTGCGCTAAAACTTTCTGTTTAACGACCTAAAGCGCATACACTGTGCGAAAAAAACACATTACAATTTTTAGAATTTTATGTCTGCATTTTTTTGCGCATTCTCGTGATATTTTGATGATCCCCGCATTGTTGGTTTCACTAGAGTTGATAGTGCATGGATGACACAATGAACGATCATTTGAATGCTGCTTTGTTCTGGCTGCCTTTGTGTTTAATCTAGTGCAGTATGCATATCCGCTCATGCGTAATGTCATGCGCAGTAATGCAGCAGGTGACATATCAGTACGACAAATGCTGTTTCATAAGTCAAATGAGGCGTTCTGTTTACCCTTTTGTTGAGTCTCGGCTTCACTGCACCGCTGTTTTTCATTGTAACATTGCGAACTTATCGTTTATTGGAGCTCATTTTCCTGACCTCTGACCACGGACTCCACATGCTTGAGCATACTGTTTTTCTATTGTGCTGCACAGCTCGTACACTGCCAAAAATAGGCCTATGTCTCTTTAGGTATAAAAGGTTGTATGCATCCTCCACAGCATGTGTAAACAACGCGGAGCCAAGGGTATATTTTAACTCAGAAGAAACAGTTGCTCCGAGCGAGCTGTCTTGCATTCACTGTTGACCGATACATGTCTTTTTTGATAACGAAGCTCTCCAGTCCTACAGGATCAAGGAGTACTCACATAGGCAAAATTTAGGGTGGTGTAAGGAAGCAAGAGCGGCGCTCGGGCACTGGCGCGAGCTCGGCTAGCTCGAAGCAGAAGAGAACGAGGCGGAATAGAACAGCCGGCCTTGTAAACTGTCGTTGAGTCTATTTCCCTGTCTAGGCAACAACTGTGACGGGAGCGCCATATTGAGTCCGATCACTTAGACGTGCACTACAACATATGGCATTATTATTAGGTCTTAGTTCGTTGTTTCTAATAGAGGTAATTGTATCTGCAGCTTCGCGCACGTATATACCATCATATTGGTATGACATCGTAAGAAGGGGCATCCGCGTCAATGACTTCGACCGAGTATGGCACTCACCTGGGCAAGGGATATCACAATCCTGTTCATGGAGGAGGTGGTGCCAATGAGTTCAAGACACCTCATCCAAACAGAAACTTCACACCATCTCGTAGAACCATACGAAACATCAAGTTGGCAGCATTTTGGATTGTAATTAGCGTGCGTTACACCACACTTTCCACAGGAGCTCAGGTTTCACTCTTTCATTATAAACCTCAGCTCACACTGGCAGGCACGTGAGCGCGTATCTGCTTCGTAAACGCGCTGTGATTGACGTATCCGTTTGAAATAAAATGTCTTAGTAAACCCCATCGCGTACGTCCGTTGTATCGGGAAGCAAAGGATAGCCTTAACGAAGTGTTCGGTTGCTTTTTGGACTAGCCAAGGGTAGGACGCCTGTCAGACATTCCAAAGAAACAGGAGTAGTGGCGGTTCGAAAAACGTCGGTGTGTAGAGCGAGTGTACCCGTTTTCTTATAGCCAATGCCAATGACAACGATCGAGCAAGTGAAGCCAAGCACACGTGTGACTCTTCGACATCGCAGAGCTTCCCCAGTTTCGCTGATCGTCCATCTTTACAAACAACTGTATGTGAGTTTTTGTTTGCTAATATGTCTGAGACAACATGGGAAACGTAGGCGTTTGTCAGATGCACATGACTGCTGGCGTTGTCCTTCCACTCGCCCGAGAGCCTCTACGTTTTCAAACCCCGTGGATGAGACTCCATACTGCGCTCCCTTGTTGTTGTTGTTTCCCTGTGCAAATGGCTCGTACCCAAAGAAGGGGATTGGCCGATTATAAGGTGAATTTGCCCTAATCTTTCAGCAATGCGTCATTCCTACAAATTTTTTGTAATTTAATTTTGATTTGAAATACCGATATCAAGTTTGCAGAAAAAAAAAGAAAAATAGTGAGACAGTAATTTAGCAAGAAAATATTCCTTTGCCTCTGCCTCTTTCACTTCTTCTTAGCCCCGCCGTGGTGGTCTAGTGGCTAAGGTACTCGGCTGCTGACCCGCAGGTCGCGGGTTCGGATCCCGGCTGCGGCGGCTGCATTTCCAAAGGAGGCGGAAATGTTGTAGGCCCGTGTGCTCAGATTTGGGTGCACGTTAAAGAACCCCAGGTGGTCAAAATTTCCGGAGTCCTCCACTACGGCGTCTCTCATAATCATATGGTGGTTTTGGGACGTTAAACCCCACATATCAATCAATCAATCATCAATCTTTCACTTCTTCTTCTTTGTTTCTTTTAAGTGTAATGCGTATACTTCAGAAACTTCAAAAGCGAAAAAAATTGTCTTTAATAATTCACTGATCTATGTATTTCGGGTTAGGTGTCCGAACCGACACATTTACTTTAGCTATAGCTTCACGCTATCGTAAAGAGACCCTAGGAAACGGTAACGTCGAATCACTGACTTCATAAATTAAGCGACACACCTTGAATCAATGCCGTTACAGGTAATTATGCGTGACCCTCCTCCTCATAACTGAATTTTCTCCTTAACTCGCCGAACACGTAGCCGTCACTGGCCCCGGGAGCGCGCTCGATGGAGAGGAGACGCAACACCAGGCAGTTGATATCAGCTTCATCGGGGTTCGCAACACTATACGAGCTGTCCCCATTTTATTTTTATCCTGTACACCAACGATATAAAAAAGTCATGTATGCGCGACAAACAAAACGTATTTGAGAGCGACTACCGGTAAGCGTAAACAGGGTTGATGAGATTGCATCTTAACGGGTGAAGCTGCCGCCGCACACGCGAGGAACCTGGTGTTCAGCAGAAAGTGAAAGCCCGGCGCTCATTCAACCGACGAGCTGAAGCGAATCTGTTCGCCAGTTGCCATACATGCCTTCCACGATGTTGTGGCTCTACAAGTCACCAATTGCTAGATTTGATGCACGCAACCTAGAAAGGGGGATTCATGGTATCCGAGATAAGAAAAACGAGATAAAAAAACTCCAAGCCTGTGCGGAAGGCGCAGCACAGTCACAGCGAAAGGTAGAAGAGCAGCCTTTCAGAGCCTTTTCTAAAGACTAATTGGGTAACTGCTGCAATAACACTTGCTTGATGCCCTCTGCGACATTTTATTAAAAAATTAAAGTTAGTAGGCCAGCACTCACTATGCTATTTTTTGACATTCTTCTGAGAAGCGGGGTATCCGCTAAACAATTGCGAGGAATTTTGTGCCAATTTTTCATACAGTGGCTGACGACGATTAGAAATTATAGCTGAAGTGGGTATGCCCCACAGTTAATAGGGGAACAAGAACAAGCTTTTGTAATAGGTTGGAGCATTTGAGGGCCCACCCCCTCGTTACGCTATTAGCATTGTGCGACAACTGGCTGTTCTTTCGCTGGTTTAAAACGCCTTACAAGTCGTATTAACGCGATTGATTGCTCGACATCAGGCCTGCCGAAGGCAAGTTTGTCAACAAGTTCCAAGCACCGGCGTAGATCAGTGGTAGAATACTGGGCTGGCACCCAGTGGAGCCGGGTTAGAGCCCCACTGTGTATTTGGTACTAGGTTTTTTTCTGTAATTTCGCGCGATTTAGTTGTGGACACCGGCGGCGGTGGCGGCTGACAATTACGGTGATGCGCCTGACCCGAGTTCTGATCTCATAACAGCTTTCGCTGTAAAACACTCTCGTGCAGCTGACCCAATCAGATCGGTCACCGTTGCTACGTATATTACAACAATTGTATGCATATTTGAAACGAAAAAAAAATGAACACTTATATGGCTGAGCCGCTGCGATCTCTAGCTATTCACATACTTAAAGTTCAGTAAGAAATTACACACTTGACGAACAGAACTTTAATTTATCTAAAATTATCCTCAGCACTTCTTTCCCGGCTTAATGTGTTTGTAAACCATCATCAAAACTACATTAATGTCCCTTTAGGTATAGCGGAATTTTAACTTTCATGATTAATCGCATCGGAGTAGTTTTTCATTGCATTTACAGAGAAAGCGTTGCTTAATCGTCGTCCCAAATTGTGTGGACGATATATATTTTTACTGAGTATTGATTTGATTACTGTGTACTGGTCTATTGAGTACAGGTGTATTTTGATTCCCGACCTCAGCGGCCACGTTTCGAAGGGGTTGAAATCCAAGAACAGCCTTGTCCCTTCTTGATTTAGGAGCTTGTTAAAGAACCACAGGTGGCCTAAATTTATCTAGTGTCCTCCACTTCGGCGTTCCTTATAGTAATGTCTTGGTCTTGACATGTAAAAAAACTGAAATTATTAGTGACATTCATCATTTACACAGTATTTGAAGAGGTAACAAGCTGGCAATCACATACGCTCATCAATATAAATACAGCCTTCATTCACCTTTCTGTGTACTGTACGACAACAACGAAGATGAGGGGGGAAGGGAATCTCTGCTGGGGCCCACGTTTATGTGTACTCATCCCATCTAAATTTTCGCTGGTAAATGTAAATGTTATACCAGTTGGTGCATCGCTCTTATATATACCTGACCGGACACATGGTCTTTGCACTTGCTTTTAATTCTGCTGGTCCTTTTGTTTTAAATGCGAATGCGTTTCTTAGTCGGGCTATGTCAGACATCCGCCGTAGTCCTCGGCATCCGTAGCGGTGTCTGCGTGAGCAGGTGTTATATCTCCGCTCTCACTCCCTCTCCCACAGCAACAGCGGTGGGCGCGTGTGCTTATCCTCGACCCTAGTAACCGGAGTATGAGTTGCGAAAGAATATATAAAAGGTGGGTGCAGTGATTCGCCACTTCTACTCTTGCTGTTTGCTCTCTCTCCTCCCTGCGCCCCATTTTACAGTCTGCCGTCTGCTTGCGCCGCACTCTCGACCGTTCATTTCAGGGCACCTCTCAAGAACATCCGGAAATATCTGCTCGAAACTCCAACGCCGAGCCGAAAACGCTGTTTGTTTTGTTCACTTCATAGAATTTTTCAGCCGTGAACGCTTGCTACTAGAGCTGGAAACGCATATCACGCTTCTCGCGACTGAAAAACGCCCCGTGCGGCAAACGGCGCTATTAGTGGCAGAGTGTAAGAAAAAAAAGAAAACATTATTCTTCTAACGCTGGGTTTTCACGTTCGAAGCGCCATTATGGACACTACGCAATGCATTCGCATTTCCTCACGATTCCTTTCAGAGAGGTGGGGGAATTTTTCTCTTCTCGTTTTTGACGCTTCCATTATAAGATTGACGCTACTTAAGAGCACGCCATTTCTACATTAATCGAGCCATTGGTGACCTGAGTTCATTAATGGTTCCCATTTTCCCACGCTTTTTAGAAGGATGACGTATTTTCGCGAATGAATATGAATATAGATGATGCACAGAATGGATATGAGCTCGTTAGTTGGAAACAGATGTTCGCCAAAATTATCAGCGCTCCACCCAAGCACTGCATTAGGACTGGGCGAGGAGTATTTGACAGCTCATTGAGATTCGACATTTAGTTGCAAGCATGACGCTTGTAGGCCAGCCAACCATCAGAATGAGCTACCAAAGGGAGCAATATGACAGCTTGTGAACCTGAGTGAGGCTATACGTGTTGTCTTCGCAATGGCATTTTTAAATATCCACACCCACGATAACACTCTCGTTGCCCTCTACATGCATGGTTCGTGTAGATGTCACTATGGAGCATGGTCTCGTAATCTGCTGAGCGTTTCTCTACAGCGGCCATCTTCGTTCTTTGAGTTTTTGCTGTTTCTGAATTACAATTTCACCCTGAGTGACAGCTCTCAATGTAATAGTTTAGGAAGGTAAGATAGATTGGTATTAGGTGCCCTAGCAGCACTTAACCCATCGTGTCCGAGAGGTATAATTTTAACATTGTCCTCTTGTCAGCCTTGTTTACATCACTTCTGTGCTCCAGCGTTGTCAAATCATGTGGTTGATTGCGGACTACGATTGCCAGACGCACCAGATCCGAGCCGCATGAAGGGAGCAACACCACCCGAACGGAAAGTCTCTTTTCTGAATCAGTAAGAAAAAACAAAGTGAGACCAGGGTAGATATTTCCATTACACCCCACTGAAGATCCTCTTCAGCATTAGGTAACGAGACTGCCGCTATTGCTGGTTTTTCGAAAACTGAAGCTGCCGCTCAAATACAAGCATGGCTGCTTCGTCAGAATTTTCTAGTTGCTGAGACGTCAAAGCTGGGAGCACTTTGGAATACTTCAAGCATTACTTAAGCAACCTAAAAGAGGCATCTGAGTGTAATCGGAGTGGCATTTCCTTTTGTTCACCCCTTAATGTCTAATGCCTACATGTTGCGCTCCAAAACCCACATGCGAAGATGCATTGCAATTCACTGTTGGTACACCAAGAGAATAGTTATAGCGTGCAGCTCGTCAATAATACTGCCTGGCGAAGAATAAAAAAGTATATATAACCAATCTGTTCATTATATATTATTCTGTATTTAAAATGCCTGGGTTATTTTATCCAGCAAGCGTTCATTAGCGTAATTAACGTGTTTTTGTTTCGTCTTTTTTTCTTTTTTGTTCTTTTGAAATACGAGTGCGCATCCGAGCAGTGCCGATAACGCGTATCTGAATCCCAAATATTAAAATTCGGGGTAGCTGGTGATAACGCAGCGCCCCTTGTCCCGCCTTTTTATTTCTTCTTTATGGATGACCGCTCCATTCTATACTGCGTATGGAAGCTCCAGCATTAAGCGTAATTTGAAGCGAGTCCGGCGCGGACGAAGCCGGCACAAAGTGCGAGCAGCGAACGTGCCGGGCTTACCCGACAATGGCTGCTTTGTTTCCAGAGGCCATATGCCCCTGTCCGGGGCTTCTGTCTGGGATAGCGTCATTGTTTGCGCTACGCGCGTCCGTATTGTGCGCGCACCGGCAGCCAGCACATGCCGACCATTTTAATAGCTAAAGCGTCAGCGCGAACACACGACGCACGAAAATAATTAAGACAAAAAAAGAAAGAAACAGAAAGAAACCCGGGCAATGAAAGCGCTGGAACCGGGCACAAAATACCGCTTATTCATCTCTATTGCTTCCGTCTTCTATAGCGGCCGTTTGCAATGAGCGTGCTATAGCTTGCGCGAAATGCCCACGCTTTAGCACGCTTGAGTATCTCCCAAGCGAGCGTAACAATTGTGCACACGCCTTTCCGAACGCAATCGTGCAATGAAGACACTATACACGGAGAAGCGTTGCAATGTTTCAAGCTTCAGAAACAAACGTGGCACGTTCCCTGCCACATGCTAAGGGCGATCACAGAGCTGTTATAATATATAAATATATATATCGAACGCTTAAACTGCCGGCTGTTTTCGCAACAACGCTATCGTTTGGTGGGTGCAGTGTCACAATATTTTTGGGGAGACAGGAGAACAGGACGAGGACAACAACCTTTATTGAAGCTGGTGATGCTATGCAGAACAAACACAGACGGGAAGAGAATTAATTTTCCCTATTTTACGGGGGGAACATCGACGTGGGAAAATGGCCGCCTCTTTGACAGGTTGGTCGACCACTTTTACTGGAATGTTTCACTTGACGTTCTTATATTTGACCCGCAATCATGTCATAACAATCTTTATTGGCTGTTTTTTGGGCCAGATAATTTTACGCCGCTATACGCGTAAGTTAGCTCAGTCCACTTATGACACATTCAATTCATTCATAAATAGGGTCCACGTATACCATGAGTGTGCACTTCAGCACCAATTACTCTGCGATTGGCTACAGCAACTTCCTTATATAACTTCTCGCCAATGAGTAAGAAAAGGCACAAAGTCGTCAACTTTCCTGGGATTGCGTGGTACCAATAGTGGCCATGTTTTTGCTGCGACGCCTATATACGAAGAACAAAGAGGGAGAAAATATTAGAGGAAAAGGCAATGTAGGCAATGTTTCTCACTGTTGAAATTGCTCGCAGCGTGATCACGAAATCCCGTGTGATTAATGACGCCTGACTGATATTGGCCTGATACGTGTGTAGTGCTCATGTACCACGTCTGCACCAACGTGCGCCCAGGGAGGATTCAGATGCACTTCGCGGTTTGTTCGCAAATAAAGTGCGCGCACCCTGGAGCCCGAACGAGGAGTGATTTATGCTGTAGCGCCTTCTATCCGGCGCGTCTCGCCGAAATCAGACGTGACTTATGACGCGCGAGAAACCACGTGGCCTCGCGGCGCGCACATTATTAGCTCCTGACTCTCCAGCTACTTTTCTCTTCCATGGCTCGCCTCATTAATAAGCTGTCCATTTCCTGCTGTCCTTGGCGAGAACGAGCACGGCCGCCAAGCTGCAGCGATGCAGCTGTTTCCGATACAGCTATAGCACTGGCGCATACTGTTTCGCGGCCTGACGCGTATCACTCGGCACCTTGCTTTTACGCGCCCGCGTCTGAGCAGCCTCGGCCATGCGGACTCGCTATCACTCGCGAGCGCACGTACGCCGGCATGCGCTGAAATACAGAAGGTGAGCGGGGTGACAAAACCGAGGTGAGAGCATTAAGCAAGAGGCGACTCTTCGGAAGGCTTCACTTAGCACGCACAAAATGCGCACGTATATATACAGGGACGTCGAATGAGGGAGGTAGGGCGCGACTGAGACATCAGAAGGAAATGAACGCCCGGGGGTGCATGTCGTTGCCTTGCCTATCCTTTACTGTTGCTTGGCGTGTGTTTGCGATGCTTCCGTGATTACCCATGACAGGAGGCTGCAGCCCAGCTCGTTGAATATATCTTCGCCCGCGCTCCGTTTACCTTGGAGGGTGAAAGGGGCTACAAGGGGGAGTGCTAAGAGTACCGCCTAGAATACCAGCACACAAGCAGCTGGCTCCTTGTCTCCCTCTTTCCTGCGACTGCATCATGAGAAAAAAACTGTTTATACTCTTGCATCTTCTCGATGGTCATTAAACATGCATGTCATATTATTTCATACCATTTCTTGAGTTATTTTTGTGTGTGTTTGCGTGTTTTTGCGTGTTTTTGCGTGTTTTGTAGCTGTCCCCCTCCCCTCATCTTTATATTGTAAGTGTAGTTGTCTCTCTGCCAAGTTGCTATGAATTAGTTGCACTGCTCATCTTTCTTCCTCTCCATCTCTTCCTTTGTGTGGAATGTCTTTCTGTATTACGCTACCCATCTGAAAAAGGAAGGCGCTAAGGCCGTCAGCTACCGAGGGTGTTGCAGTTTTACAACCGGGGAAAAAGATATCGATACTGTTTTATAGCCAACCAGATAGCAGGCAGATTTTTATGAATAGTAATGAATTTTATCTAGGCGTTTAATTATACTGTACAGCCATATTGATCTTGTGAACGGCCTACACAATCATGTGATATCAGTATTAATCATTTAATTATTTAATTATTTAATTATAATAAATAAATAAATAATTATTTACTTATTTATATATGTACTTGTTTTTATTAAATAACTACAGACAAACTTGGAACACGCAGAACGGTTACTATTAATTGTGAAAAGGCAGCAGACAGATGCCTTAGAAGCAAATATAGAGGAAAAAATATATACCAAAGAACAACGTACCTTCATTGGATACCGCAAATATCACCAGCCTGCTAGAACACTCTGCGAAATGTTGAGAAGACTGTTCTGGCTGCCTAATATAGTACTGATAAGCGCAGCTCAGTAGGAGAATGAAGATGCTAATACTGAACTTCGCTATAGCAATACAATACTATCATGTCCTAACTCGCCCAAGCTTCAGTACTTGGCAGCCCGAGGTTGATCCCCTGACGGAGCGCTTGCTGTAATTCAGCCCGGTATTGCACATTATCCGGGAATGGCTCTCCCTTATATTTTATTGTTAAAGTATAAACATGAAAATTGCATGAAACCCAAGCCATACAGACCTAATGTAAAAAAAAGAGTCATTCGTAAGCAATAGGTTACATCAAGCAGTATGTCTGAACTCGTTTATCGCGTCTGCCTCTCACAGAGGAAACGTGTTTCTAGAAAAGCTGGTTGGTATGCACAAAATGTTATATTCATCCTTTGTAGAATTGTTTTTTATGTCCTCCAAAACGAGTTCTCAGAAAGCAGCGTTCTCAAGGACTCTATGAAACACAAAGATGTGGAGAAAGTGCAAAGTTCCAAGCATGGCTGCTAGCTATCATCAGCATCATCATCAGCCTTACTACGTCCACTGCCGCACAAAGGCCTCTCCCATGATCCGCTAGTCAACTCGTTCCTGTGCTTGTTGCTGTCATTTTGTACCCGCAAGCTTCCTAATCTCATCTGCCCACCCAACTTTCTGTCTACCTCTAACTGGCTTGCCTTCTCTGGGAATCTAGTTAGTTACCCTTCACGACCAGTGGTTATCCTGTCTACGCGCTACATGCCCGGCCCATGTCCATTTCTTCTTCTTGGTTTCGATTCTCATATCCTTAGTACCAGTTTGTTACCTGATCCACTTCGCTCTCTTCATGTCTCTTGTTACACCAACCATTGTTCTTTCCATCACTCGCTGCATCGTCCTCAATTTAAGCTGAACCCTCTTTGTGAGCCTCCAGGTTTATGCTCCGTAGGTAAGTACCGACAAGACGCAGCTGTTATATACCGTCCTCTTGAGAGATAGTGCCAATCTATCAGTCATGATTTGGGAGTGCTTGCTGAATGTGCTCTATCCCATTCTTATTCTGCTAGTTATTTCAATCTCGTGGTTCGGCTCCGCGTTTATTACCTGTCCTTAGTAGACGCAGTCTTTTAAAACTTCAAGTGCACTATTACCTATCTCGAAACGCTGTTCTCTTTCGAGGTTGTTGTACATTAGTCTCGTTTTCCGCAGATTAATTTTAAGACCCACCTTCCTACTCCCACTGTCTAATTCAGTAATAATTAGTTGCAATTCGCCCCCAAAGTTACTCAGCCAAGAAATGTCATCCGCGAAATGCTGGTTACTAAAGTATACTCTTTATTAACTATTATCCCTAACCGAGTATATTCTAGGCCTGTGAAAACGTCCTGTAAGCACGCGGTAAAGAGCATTGGGGAGATTGTATCCCCTTGTATTACGCCCTTCTCGATTGGTATACTGTCACTTTCTTGGAGCAGGAGCACACTGGTAGCAGTTGGTACTCTGTATATTTCTTCCAGGATGTTTATATATATGCTTTGTCGACGCCCTGATTCCGCAGTGTCTGCATGATTGCTGATATTTCTACTGAATCAAATGCCTTCTCGTAATCTATGAAAGGTTTTATAGTGGTTGGCTGTATTCAAAGTATTTTGCTATTACCTGATTCATAGTATGAATGTGATTGATTCTTGAGTAGCCTGTTCAAAATCCTGCTTGTTCCTTTGGTTGATTGAATTCTAATGTTGTATTAATGCTGTCAGAAATTAGCTTTGTTTTTTCATTCAATTACCTTTGTAGATAGATTGAATACGACAGAGAGCAAGCTGATTGGCCTGTAATTCTTCAAGTCCTTGTTATCTACTTTCTTATGTATTAAGACGATGTTAGCATTCTTCCAAGATTCTGGCACTCTTCCCGTTAGGAGACACTTTGTAAACACAGTGGCTACATTTTCTAACACAATCTCTCCTCTGTCTTTCAGCAGATCTATTGTTACCTGATCCTCACCAGAAGCTTTGCCTCTCTGCATTCCCTCTAAGGCTTTTCTGCCTTCTGTCATTACGGACGAGATGTCATCTAGGTTATGGCTAGTTCTTATATTATGGTCGTGGTTCTCCCGGCTACTGTACAGATCTATGTAAAACTCCAATGCTATTTCAATTATCCTATATCTATTGGTAGTTACTTTGCCTTCGTTGTCCCTTAGTGGATACATCTGGTTTTTGCCTATCCCAAGTTTCCTCTTCACCGCTTTGACGCTTCCTTCGTTCTTTAGAGCGTGTTCAATTCTCTCCGTGCTATAACTTCTGACATCGGATATCTTACACTTACCAATTAACTTCGAAAGTTATGCTGGTTCTAACTTGTCTGTTGTGTTTGAGACTTTCATGCTTTGACGTTTCTTGATGAGATTCGTCGTCTTCTGGGACAGCTTGCCAGTTTACTGTCTGACTACCGTACCTCCAACTTCTACTGCACACTCCGTAATGATACTCATCAGATTATCATTCATTGCATCAACGCTAAGGCTGGTTTTCTCGATAAGAGCCGAGTATCTGTTCTGAAGTGAGACTCTGAATTCCTGTACTTTCCCTCTTAGTGTAAGCTCATTGATTGACTTCTTGCGTATCAGTTTCTGTCATTCTTTTCTGAAGTCTAGGCAAATTTGAGACCTTGTCATTTTATTGTCCCTGCGTCTTATCTTGTCAAGCACTTCCACATCCTGCATGACACCTGGGTGTGTACTCCGTATAAAGTTTATTTATTTCTTACTTTTGTCATTAGGGCTCCTCCATGACCATTTACGGTTCCTTCGTTTTCGGTAGAAGGCATTCAAGATCCATAAATTATTGCATTCTGCGAACTCTGCTAATAGCTCCCTTCTGGCATTTTTAGTAGTAATTCCATAATCTCCTACTGCCTGGTTTCCAGCCTGCTTCTTCCCTACCTTAGCGTTGAAGTCGTCCATCAGTATATTATACTGTATCTTTACCCTACTCATTGCCAGTTTCACGTCCTCATGGAAGCTTTTAATTAGCGCGTCATCATAGCTGGTTGTAGGAGCTTAAGCCTGTACCACCTTCATTTTGTATCTTCTTTTAATTTTAAATATGATATCTACCCCCTTTCATTAATGCTATAGTATTCCCCTATGTTAGCACCTAAGTTTCTGTGAATAAGGAACCCCACGCAGAGTATTGTTCTGTCATCGAAGCCACGATAGCAAAGGATGTGCCCGTTCTGTAGCACTGTATAAGCCTCCTCTGTCCTCTTAGCTTCAGTGAGCCCTATTACATCTTATTTAACACCCTCTAGCTCCTCAAATAGTACAGCTAGACTTGCCTCACTTGAGAAGGTTCTAGCTTTAAACGTTGCGAAGTTCAGGTTCCAATGGCGGTTCTTCAGGACCCAGAGATTTTTAGCACCCTCTGCTGTTTTCCAGATCTGACCGTTGCCATTATCGGCTGCTTCTAAGCCGCTGGGGACTCAGCACCATGTGTTATTTGACGCATGCATGTGGGAGGTAGCGGCCAAATACTGCACCAAGGGGGCCAATCCTTTTCTGGTGAGGGAGTGCGTTACCGGCGGTGGCCACCGGTGAGGCTGCATTCCACATCTCTTAATGCAATTCCATCATCACGCGAATTTTTTAAAATCCATTTGAGAGCTGCTCGGCACCGGAATTCGAGTCACGGACGTCATGTACGCGAGGCTGATACTCTAACCACAACGCCATTGTTGCTATTCATTGTATTGCGCCATGTTAACTATAGATTTGCTCCAAATTACTTTATGATGAGGCGTTCGTCAAAAAAAAAAAAAAAAAAGGAGGCCACTTCACGACTCCATCATTCATACGTATGTCATCCAGCTGCGCTGGGCTGTTCTTTTAGAGCTCCTGACACTGGAGGCCGCTGTAGGGTTACTTCTTTTTATTCGCACGGGCTACAGAACTGGTACCTGAAGAGCTCGCTGCATCAGTATATGCCATGAGCCATATACTTTTGAAAATGCGGGTACTTTTCGGAGAGACATTTTCTATTTTCACAGAGAGAGGGAGGTATTTATTCGTTTCTTAATTAGGAATAAGTCAAAAAATAAAATAGAAAATGTAACAATGTGACTTCGCCCAAAGGTTTCTTTTCACATTGTCTGTCCATCATGCTTCACCTATAAAATGAAGGAAAAAAATTGACATAGACATAGAAGTACCTAGCGCAATATTGGACGTTACTGACAATTAAGAGATGTATTATTACTAGTGAGGACACTTCGGCATAAATTTACTGATTTTCCATGCTAGGTTACACCGTAAGTGGCAAACAAATATGATTTCAGCATACTCAATGAAATGTACAATATTTTAGGTCAATGAAGAATTTGATTGATCCTACGTGAAATCCTCCCTTACTTATGCCGTATTTCATATATTGTCACGTGCTATGTGGAATCAATGGCTACTCGAAATTTTATGTAATATAAAAAGAGCATCTCCTTCGAGTGTTACCAGATTCATTTGACATGCAATGTACATGCTATATGCAATAGACGCTCCACGCAGATGGTCTTATGCTTGCTCAAAGAAGTAAATGGCCTCCTCCACACTTTTAGGTTACTTGTTGCTGTGGAAGCGGTGTTGGTGTGTATAATATTCACGAATGGGGCATATCAAATAGCACTGTAGGCGTATGATCATGCAGGCCAGTGCCCGCAGCTTCCAATGTTCCAAGAAGACGGCCTTTTTTCGTGGTTTCCTTACAAGTTACCTTGAATTTGCTCTCTCCAAACCTCCGTCGAAATAGCTAACGCGCCATGATAGCCATATAAAGTCGGGGTATTGGTAATGGGGCGTATAGTTTGCAGAAAATCATGAAACTGCGCTCTGTTGTGCGCATTTTATTCTTTGTCCAGCTAAAGAGCTCGATTACAACGTAAATAACATTCGCTTCCATGTTACTTATGATGCGGAGTTACTTATGACGCGGCGAGGCTAAGGTAGCGATAAATAATTGATGTCCGTGATCGTCAAGAATGCGTGCACCTAGGCTAGATGGCTCGCGCTCATTAGCATCTTCTTACACGCAGACGCGCCCGCCCGTGTATACAGAGTCCATCCCGTTAATAACAAAAAATAATAATAATAAAACGAGAAAAAAGTGAGCGAGCGAGAAAAGATGCCAGCTTCCCTCTTGTACCACGGAATAGCAATTAAAAGCACCCGAGTGGGCAACGTTTTTCCGGTGCGTCTGCATGCAGTTCACGGTAGCCGCACAGGGAACTCTATCAGGAACGCTCCGAGAGGACTGGATATTCCAAGTTGTGCCCTGTTGCACCCGTTTACCCACGACGGGAGCCACCACTGCAGTCGAAGTTCATTTAGCATTTGAGCGCACAACGGGACGCATAGCATACATGTGTGGGCACACGCTCTTTCGGCGTAATTGGATTGCCGCGGGATTCGATCGGCCGCCACACTCGGCAAGCGTCCGAGAACTCGCAGTGCCGAAAGCCGGCTTTGGCGAGGCTTGCTTTATTGCGGCCCACGACCACAACGAAGCTCGCAAAGGGAAGGGGCGATGAACTCATCGCTGATTAATGACATGCACCGAGAGCAACCACGTCTCTTGCCTATGCATTTGTTCGCCTTTGACGGCCATTGCACACCACGACAGATCTTCATCGATGGCGTATTTGAGAGGTCACAAAGCGACCGTGAAATGAGTCGAGCATTCCTCTGCTGATCGCCGTGTGCACTCGACACGCACTCGACAAACGCTACCGAAGCTTCGCCCTCGAGTGAAGGCCTAACCACATGTACGCATTTTCCTAGCGACAGCGACAAGCAGCAGTGACAAACATGCTCTTTAGCACCGTCGCGTCGCAATGGCTGCAACCGCATGTCGGCGACAAAGTGTCATGGTTGCTTGAATGAAAACTTTCGCGTGCATATCCATAAATTCTGAATAGATGTTTAAAAGTTGTTCAGTGACAACATGCCAAATTCATTACGGTCTTTTGTGGTATAAGGAAGCCACAAAAGCATTTCACGACCTTCTTGTTTCGCAATGTTTGGTTTCACCACAACACGGTACCCAAAAGCGGACGCCACTATGGCTACGACGCACTTCGCATGATGATTTCACATTGAAGCAAGCGACCATGATTGTGGCCAACTACCGTCAATATATCAAAACAAACCTTCGATAACCTGATTTACGACAAAATACGGCTTCTCTTTCACTCTCTGCGTGAGATGCGAATGTCAATAGAGTGGTCGATACCTTGCATTCCTTGAAGTACACGCCTATAGCAAGCACAAAGAGCACATTGCAATCGAAGGAAGAACCAGGGACGCATCCATGTTGCAGGAAATCGCCCTGCTGGCTTCCGGGCGACAAGCGATCTTTTCTAGTTTTCCAGAAACGCGCGACACGACAAGCGGCGGCGAAGGATCGGCCTCCGCGATAGCAAATCCTGTCGCTCGTCGCTGCCGCTTGTCGCTCTCGCTAGAAAATCGCGTGCATGTGGTTGGGCCTTTATTCTGTGAGAATGTGACTGGTTGGCAGTGATGATTAAGTGGTTTTGCATAGCGATGCTGTTTGTGGCACGCGTTAGTTGGGATTTTTCATGGCGCTGTCCGTCAGCGCGAAAAGTAGGCCGACCAGGAGATAGTGCAAATACGGGTTCGATCCGCGGTGAAGGTAAAGGCTTCTGTAGTGAAACACTGCGCGATAAGCGTCCCGGTCTTTGCCGTTTTCTTTACCACAGGTTTAAATTGTGCAGTTTAGGCGTCTTCTGTATAGGTACGGAGTAATAACGATGCAAGATTGCGTGCTATTATTTTGTGCCGTTAAACGCGCTCTCAGTAAACTGGCACCAAACAGGCACAATACAAATTAAGGAAGCACAAAACGTATTCAAGCTCTAAACATACAACTGTGAGTATATAGACGAATGTGAAATGTCAAAAAACACAAAATGCTGCGTTAACAAACGTTTTGAATGTCGTACGCACACGCAAACATCACCATTCCCACAGCCTGCACTCGTACAAAACAGCACAATAGCAACACAAGCTAGGCGAAGAAGCGTCATGCTGGATATATCTTTGATTATTCCCGTTCACATCCGTAGCTAAGCACATGCGCTAAGCTAGACAGTGGTCGACAAGTGGCTGAATTCATTTTGTCATACTATTTGCCATGCACTCTTGCTGGTCAGTCATGTCCGCCAACATACGAGTGTCAGATTTTTTTTTGTCATGGTTGTCACTTTTGGGGTCGTCAATGTCTCCCTCATAGTGGTAATGATAAAACGTTCATTTGTGGCCACATTTCACCTTAACGCATGTACTAGGGCAATTATAGGGCGCAGTCATATACGTACTATATGCTCTGTGGTCGGTCAATGTCGTGATAGCCAATCTATTAGTAATCACTGTAGGACCACAAGGCAATCATTTCGCTCAATAAACTGCCCATGCCAAATATGATGCATTGCATGTAGCTAGCAGCCAACAGTTTTTTTTCACTGTTCATTTAAAGCCATTAAGTTTTTGGTAACCCTGATTCGCCCACTTGTTCCTTGCGAAAAACTTTGGGAATAAAAATTATACTGTGAATTTTTACTCGTCAAAGAGCAACCAAGTGGATCAGCTAGTTAGTAACTCTCTAAACACAGTGACTTCAAGCAAAAGACGTTAAGTCGACAATCCGATCCGCGCCTTCAGAGCGCATACAGAAGTACACGTCCAGGTGCACGTATCAGGTGCATAGAATCCGATGTTGAGCGGAGCATTGTTGGCATTGATTATCGTAGGTTTTAAATAATTTGATTTGTGTAAATTTTATTTTGTCATTGGTGTTTTTTTAAAGAATGTTTTGCGTCATTGTGGCGTTGGTGTACAGGATATTGGTAAGGAAGACCTTCCGATGACAGGGCGCAATGGCGGCGCCCAAAACCACAAACCCGTCATGAAGAAACATAAATAAAGAGCGGACACTAGGGCCCTGTGGCCCAGCTACTGCGCGGCTCTCAGTGCCACGAGGGGTTGGTCAATGCCGATAACGTCTTCAGCATAAATAAAATAACAATTTTTTAAATGTGAAGCATTTCTTTGCGAACTTCGGCGACTTTAAGCGTATCTATCTATCTATCTATCTATCTATCTATCTATCTATCTATCTATCTATCTATCTATCTATCTATCTATCTATCTATCTATCTATCTATCTATCTATCTATCTATCTATCTATCTATCCGCCTATGACCTTTAGCTCTTCTGGCCATCCCGATAAGGGCATCGATACCAAACTTCGTATGGCATAACATGACTGTATGAAGAACATATTTGACTAGTCATAACATGAAAATCATTATATGTATGTCATTAATGTCATGATTTACATTTCATGCTCCAGCTGCTGTTGCGGTGGTTTTGTTCACATCACATGTTGCAAAACTAGTATGGTATGACATGATTGCACGGTGAACACAAACGACAGATCATAACATGAAAATAATACACATGTCATGTAACAACATGACTACATGCCACGCTCATGATGCGCTCGCGGCCACTTCACTAGCGTTACATATACCAAACTTCGTATTGCAGTACGTGAAGGGATGAAAAAGGTGTGTGATTGGTGCAAACATGATAAACATGAGATGGGTGTCATGTAACAACATCAATACATGCCACACTCATGATGCCATGGCGGCCGTTTCGCTAGCCTTACTTGTACCAAATTTGGTATTACGGGACGGGAACGGACGACATAGGTAAATGAAACATCCAAGCGTGATAATCATGACATCTGTGTCATGTAACAACATGACTACATGCCACACTGATGATGCGCTCGCAGCCGTTTCGCTAGCTTCACATATGCCAAATTTGGTATTATGTGACGTCAATGAATGACGAAGGTATATGACTGGTACAAACATGATAATCGTGGTATGCGTGTCATGTGAGAACATGACTACATGCCACAGTCAAGGCGCCAGTACGTTTCGACGTGACGCGGGGTGCGTGCTCGCCGGCGTTCATTTCGTCGCGTCACGCCGGCGTTGCCACGCCAAGCGCGTGTCCTGCCATATACTTGCAGGCACGCAACGTGCTGCGTTGCTTTGACACATGCGCGTTTTAGCGCGTCCAGCGTCCCTCCGTCACAAAAAAAAAAGGGAGAGGCAGTGTTGTCTGGGTAACGCATCGGCGCAAAATGCTGCATGTCGCAGTTTGCGCTGGTTGCCGTCGGGCCGCGCCGACTGACGCTGGTCGCGCCGGTCACCCCTGGCGTCAGATTTTAGAGTGCTCGCGTTTGGCTAACGTGGTGCCGCTGTGCCCAGCATGCGCGCGCGTCAACGCTACGTTGGAGTATGTTGGGCCTTTCATGATATGCTCGTGGCCGTTTTGCTAGCTCCACATATACCAAATTGGTGTTGTGTGACGTCAACGGATGACAAAATATATGGCTGGTGCAAACATGATAATTCTGACACGCGCGTCATGTAATGACATGACAGCATACCTCGCTCATCATGTGCTCGCGGCCATTTCGCTAGCTCCACATATATTATTTTGGTATTACGTGACGTGAATAGATGATGAAGGTAAACGACACATCCAAACATAATAATCATGATACAGAAGTCATATACGGCATCATTTACCTCCACCTCGTTCCGTAGTGCTGATTTTAAAGTGACATATCAACCTCTCTTATCCGTGCTTCGCACATCATCGATTCCCACTGTATGTGGGATCCGCAATTTTTTTCTTTCTGACGTTGGGATTTGAACCCGTACCCTCACGCGCCAAAAGCGATTGTCTTTAGCACTAGGCTACACACCCATGCTTCCTCAAGGGGGACACAAGTACAGTGCATCTAAACCAAGTGAATGTGGCTCCATGTGCAAAAGGAATGCAGAAGGTCAACACTTTCTAGTCATACTTCACTGTTTTCTGTTGTAAGGCATCAAAATTCCTTAGCGAGACATGATTTAGAGCGAATATAAAAATTGCACAAATTAATTAAATTTCTTTTTGGCGAAAAATTGATGCCGAACTTTGCTACTCAATGTCTTCCTTAGGAGGCTATTACATGTTTTAAGAAAAGAATAAAAGCGAACATGGGTACGCCACCTAGTGGTTGGTCAAACCTTTTCTTTTTGGACCGCGAAAAGGCTGGAGTGGCCACTCGTTATATAGTATATTTCTTTATGAACCCGCTTTTAAAGACGATAGTCTTTTTGGGGACCTTGAACGACAAAGTTTTGGTCTGTCTGTCTGTCTGTCTTTCTCTCTGTTTGTCTTTCTGTCTGTCTGTACTTTTGTCTGCTTGTCCGCGCTAACGATACGTTTAAAGACACCAAACGGTACCTCAAACGGCCAACCCCATTGCTCGGCCCACCAATATTGCTCACGTTTCAGCGTTAGTACTTGTGTGATTGTCAATCAAAAAGCCATCATTGCGCATATCTGAGGAACCATAAGAACACGACGATGTTTTTGATGTGTGCCTTTATACTAGAGAAGGCACACACAAGTAATTCTAAGGACTGTAGCGTTTATCACGCTGTGCTGACAGTGCAACGCGATGCTCAAAAAGGCAAGTATTTCCAACGCTTTGCTAAGACGACACGGTGGTGGCACCTGCCCATTGCTTTGCGTTCTACTTTTTATCACTTCTGAGACAGGCGCGCATATTTCTCCGCGGGCGCTCAAGCCTTCTTTCCTTTTCGAAGATAACTGCCAGATGGCGCTCGTGTCTAACGTGCCTCGATGCGCTCGTTCGCTTTCGCTGCACGGATCAAGACTCTCTAACGCAGCGCTTCCAGAACACAATTCACCGATATTCTCGTGAAGTACATCAAATGAACGTTTTGTTCACTCTCTCCACACGCGAGGCTATTGTCTTTTGACGACATTTGCAGTGAAACAAGCAAATAACGCAGCCAATGTTTTGTTCGCGTTTGTTGTTTGGCGTGCCTTTTTCACTGTCTTTGAAGGCGTAACGCTTCCAGTATGATATTCCAGCTTGATCAAGAAGCAGTACTTTTGGAATATTCGATACATCACCAAAGTCAACTTCACTTCCACCTTTTTCTGTCTTATTCTTTGCGTATCTCAGTGACTTCATGGGTGTATTTGGCTCAGCAGAAAACAAAGACGCGTGTTTTAAGGAATGCTTCCTTTTTTAGTAACTTTTCAGCCATGACAAATTTCGCCCGATTTCGCCTTTCGCTCTTATTTATGGTAAAGATAAGTTTTCATCTTTTACATACTTTTTCTTTCGAAACCAAAAAACGAAAACTTTCGCACTATGAAGGAAATAGCGAGAATGTTACATATAGGTTTTTGAGATATAAATCTATATGGTGAGGTCTTTTAGATAAATTTAATTCAGATAATTGACTTTACATGGTCACATTTCGGCTCAGAAATTATACATGCTAATTCGAGCAAATTTCCCTTCAGGTTAAAACAAACTCGACCTGCAATTTCACCGGTAAGCGGGTGGCTTTCAAATTTATAAAGAAATTGGGGGACTATAATGTGTCACGCTCTTCAACATATGAGTGCAAAAAAAACTGCTGTCGTCTTAATAATTCTTAAGTATATGTTACTTAGTGGAATGTAACTTCCGGTTGGTTGAACTTCGTTATTAGCCCTGAGAGACGTGATGCTCGGAAAAGTATTCCCGCCACGACGTAGAGCTTGTTTGCAAAGAGAGGTGGGTGACTGTTGTTGCATTATTATTTTAAAAAATCGTAATTATAACAAATCTGTTTCGCAAGCAGACGGTGAGAGCATGTGAAACGTGACCATGGAAGACAAAAAGTGAAAAGTTCTTTTTTGCCTTTCCACTGAGTTTCACCCCAAGCGCTAATTCTTTGGTCTTGCTCCGATAGAACGTACTCGTCTGCAAGGTGTCATAATTCTCCATTTCGGTATCACTATGTTTTCACAAACCTATTTGCACCAAGCCATAGCATAATGCTCTGTGAGTTTGACAGTGCAAAATAAAAGCCATCGCCGAGAAAAATAGGAGGTGTTCATAGGTGCTGGCAAGCGGAGTTTTGCCACCTATACAGACGATACTGAAGCTGAGTTTCCAAATATACGGCAACCGGCGTCGCACCGGGTGCAGTGACTGGAATGGCATTATATAGTCACCTAGGCCTATTGCTGGGGAGCAACTCGTTTGCTGTCAGTCGAGCCGTATAGAATGCCAGAGACTCCTTAATTGGATCGGCGCTCGGGCGGAGCGTCAAGCAGTCGTGCGCACTGCCACTCTCCGCGTGATTTGGCGCGACGCCTACACGCTCTGGCAGCCGCAGCGACGCACTCTTCCTCTATCAACCTTCTTTCCGCGCGGTTCTTCGGAGCCGGAGCATAGGTCACCTATCCGACTACTACATGGACGGAGGCGAGTGCGCCCGTCTACCGCCAGAAGTAACTGAGAGCCACTCCTCAACTCGCAATCAGCTCACTGATTCCAATGCGGTGTTTCATGCCTCAAAGGTTCGGTGCGTCAGATCCCGAGAGACGCTGCACTCTATGAAAGGACGTTAGTCTAATTTACTACAAAGTTGTTCGACCTGCGTCGTATTTTTTATCTGCATGTGTGCCAGTCAGTAACGCTGATTCGTTTGTACAGGTACCGGGTCTAGTCAAGGGATGAGTATCTGCCAATACACAATTCAAAATAAAAGAAAGGTTTTCGTGGCTGGTACTCAGTGGGATGGCAGAAGTCATCTAGGAGCATAACTGTGCCGGTCTAGCAGTATCTGTGCCCAATACTAGCGAATAGTGGCATGCTTCAAATTTGAAACCTTCATTTTTATATCATCCATAGCGGCGAATATCTTGTCGTGCAACAGTGGCTTCATGCAAGTGAGTATGAAGCACGATAAGAAAACTGCAAAAATTAAAATAATCTTCACGAAATAAAGCCACGGAGACGTTCCACTGACTGGAGGCTTTGTGCGTTCTCTACTGCGGACATACACGAACGGGCTTCAATGTGCTCTCGACATGATGCAACAGGTTTCCTTCCCTAAGCCCTTTTACGCTATACTTGCAAAACGAAATTCCCGCCAATTCTGTCATGGCCCACGCCATTAGTGAAGACACACTATCAATTCCAAACAGCTTTGAGAATTCGCCATACCTGGCTACTACAGATACATATACGTGCACGATATGCCGTAACAGGCGCAGCCTGTGTCACTGTGTTCGAACGCACCGGAGGAAGATTTAGATGATAGCAGACAACAGAGTAACCTCTTACAAAATATTTTGCTGAATTGTAGCACTGAGCCCCGTCGCGGTTGTCTAGTGGCTAAGGCACTCGGCTGCTGACCAACAGGTCGCGGTATCGAATCGCGGCTGCAGCGACGACATTTTCGATGGAGGCGAAAATACTGTAGGGCCATGTGCTCAGGTATGTGTTCAGGTTCAAGAAGCCCAGGTGGTCGATATTGCACAGGACGTGCTCTCTTTCGCTCTGCAGGAGTGACATGCAGAGGTGTCCGCTATACCGATTCCAAACGAGGATGCTTTTGTGAGCGCAACACCCAAACAAAGACGGCATAAACAATGTCCCATCGTAGCGGGAAAGCCGCGATGGTAGCTTGATTGAATGATCAAGTTCATTTACGTGAAACCTTTGGAAGCTGGTAGATGACCAAACCATGCGTGTAAGATCCCGAGACAGCAAATAAAGTTTTCTTAATTGCAGCATCAGTCCTGGATAGAGGGATCGGAACCACATTGCTTCCTTCATGGGTTGAGTGGGCTGCACTGTCGACTAATTGATTCCACTTAATACCGATACTCTTGGGTAGCCACTTATATATAATATCATATCTTATACCCACCACGTTGGTCTAGTGACTAAGGCACTCGGTTGTTTACCCGCCGGCGGCGGGATCAAATTCCAGTCGCGGCGGCCACGATTTCGATGGGGGCGCGCAAATGCTTGAGGCCTAATTGCTTAGATTTAGGTGCACGTTAAAGAGCACCAAGGTGGTCAAAATTTCCGGAGCACTGCACCAAGGCGTCTTTCGTAATCATATGGTGGATTTGGAACGTTAAACCCAAAGATTTATCACCATTGTTATTACTATGTACTCTTGCTAGAGTTTGATGGTGACAATGTCTTATTCTATGCACCAATTGTTCATGAGTTCTGCAAACTTTGAAGTGCTGCCTTCGAATCGCAGAATATGGTCCCCTTGCCGGGACGCTCTTGAATGAGATATTGTAAAGCAACTTCCATAACAGCAAGCTTTGCTGCTGTAGACGTAATTGTATGCGACAATTTCAGTTTCAGTGTCATTGCTGCAGCCGAAACTAAAGCGGCATCTGATGAACTGCTCGTGATACCGACCCAACAGTATACTATACCTGCATTCGACCCTAGTATGTCATGATGTAAAAATAGCAGTGTCGCTTGCTTGAATGCTACTCTGAAATGCTTTTTGTTATACGTGGGATTTCTAGGCATACCTGTGGCTGGTCGACGCACCGAAAAGGACATGCAATTCTCGTATCTGGCGTATAAGGTGCTTGACGAAAATTCTGGAAGCAGCTCTCGGCTATGCACATATGTTGTGGAATTTGAGGAGAACGTCATCTGAAGTTTACACGTGCATGATGCATGTGGGATAAGGTATTCATTAAACCGTCGAAATTATTCCGGCGCATATATATTTGTGGAATAACTTCACTGATGAAACAGTAGAGCCACAAGAATAGCTTATTAGGTTCACCTATCTGAACGCAATTCAGAAGTGTTACTCAACGTCGCTGTAAAAGAGCGATAATATAAAGCTCCCACCCTTTCCTGATACGAGAACAAGCCCATAACGAGGAATTTACAACTAATGCATTTGCTTAACGAAAACGTCAAGGCATTGCCCGCGTCATATTTCACTCGCTTAGAACGAACGTGCGTCTATATTGCCACGTTCCATTTCCCAAGTTTTTGTTATCGTCCCAAAACACCACACGATTCTCAGCGCAAACCATGCCTGCAGTTTTCGAGAGGGTTCCGGACGGTAGTAGATCATTTCGATAAGATCACGCCCACTGTTCGAATGGTACAGATTGTTCTGGAACGTACGCCACCGCCAGCGATAGCGCTAGAACATTCGACGGCGGGAGTATAAATGCCGACGCGCTTCGCCGCTCATCAGTTGTTGATCGAAGGCCGACGCTCCGTTCGCCGCTATCAGTCTGAGACTGCTATCTGTGCGAGACTGCTGCTGTAATTGGACTCTCTGTTTACCGGGCACAGGTTCGCCAAAATAAACAGTTAAATCCCAACAAGAAGTCTCCTGTCTTCGGCCACGTCACGACCCCGTGACATCTGGTGGAGGTGCTGCTTCGTTCATGTACCGGACGCCCCCGTCAAGCCGTGAACCCAGCCCACGTCGTGGAGAAGACACCGACGCCAACCAGGAGCAGCGAACAAGCCGCCGACAGCAAGGGCTACCACCGGAGTACGGGCTTCTACACGACAAGCCGCGGAAGACCAAGGCCATGACCGCGACTGCAGCGACAATGACAACCGCAGCGTCCCAGCCCACGATGGTCATGCATCAACCCAGGGAACCACCAATTTTCCATGGGTCATCGTTCGAAGACCCGGAGTCCTGGCTAGAGACATACGACCGTGTGGCCGCCCTCAACCACTGGGACCATGACGAAAAGCTGCGTCGTGTGTTCTTCTATTTAGAAGACACCGCAAGGACCTGGCTCGAAAATCGGGAGTCCACGCTCCGAACGTGGGATGTTTTCTGCGGCGCATTCCTGCAAACGTTCGCGAGCGTCGCTCGAAAAGAGAGGGCCGCTGCTTTATTAGAGACCCGGGTTCAGCTACCAAATGAAAATGTCGCCATTTTCACAGAAGAAATGACCCGACTATTCCGTCACGCTGACCCAGACATGCCTGAGGAGAAAAAAGTTCGTTTCCTCATGCGAGGGGTCAAACAGGAGCTCTTCGCGGGGCTGATGAGAAACCCACCGAAAACCGTCCAAGAATTTGTAGCCGAAGCGACCACTATTGAAAAGACCCTGGACATGCGCACCAGACAGTGTAATCGTCGCCTGACTGCAGACTGCGCTGCTGCTCAAGCCAGTAACTCCGGAGACCTGCGTGAAACGATCCGAGCGATCGTGCGGGAAGAGCTGCGCAAGCTGTTGCCTTCGGCGCAGCCTCAAGTGGATTCGATCGCCGACATTGTGCGAGAAGAAGTTCGGCAACCGCTTCAAATTCCCCACGCACCGCTGCCCGAGCCGGAAGCTATGAGCTACGCCACTGCAGTGCGCCACAACGCTCCTCCCCGTCCACGCCAAAACGCCGCCCCATCGCACTTCCGTCGACAGACGCCACCGCCGCCACCACCCCCACCGACGTCATACCGTTCGCCAGCGGCCCAGCGCAGTGCACCGAGGAAGACTGACGTCTGGCGCACCCCTGACCATCGCCCGCTCTGCTACCACTGTGGCGAGGCCGGACACACATACCGCTGTTGCCAGTACCGACAGATGGGATTGCGTGGCTTCGCCGTCAGTGCACCGCGCCCACAGCCAGGAGAACGACCACGTGACATCGCCGACTACCTGACAGGAACTCGGTGGACACTACGAAGCCCTTCGCGTTCGCCGTCGCCCAGCCGCCGCACATCACCGCACCACCGACAGTACTCTGGCCCAACGCGGGGCCGGTCTCCTAGCCCGTATCCGGGAAACTAAGGGCAGCAACCGGTGGAGGTGCGGTTGCTGTGCGACGAACTACCGAAGATCCTCCGACGACGACGACGCCGCGACGGAGCTTTTCGAACACAACGCCAACCAGGCAAAGCTCTGACGGCGAAAGCTCACTTACCGAAGGTGGCCTGACGACGCAACATGGAAGCAGCAGAACAAGCCGACGCAGCCGTGATCCGACGCCACGCCCTAACTGTAATGCGAGACGGCGAACTAGCGACCTCGACGTTCTTATCGACGGCCACAGTGTGACCGCTCTCGTCGATACTGGAGCCGACTATTCTGTCATCAGTGGGTCGTTCGCCGCGAAGTTAAAGAAAGTTAGGACAGCTTGGAAAGGCCCTGAAATCCGCACAGCCGGAGGTCATCTCGTAACGCCTGCAGGAATCTGCACAGCGAGAGTCACCATTAACAGCCGTATTTATCCTACAGACTTCGTAGTCCTACAGCGTTGATCAAGAGATGTCATCCTTGGCATGGACTTCTTATGCCTCCATGGTGCTGTCATCAACCTAAAAGCAAAGTCGATAACGTTATCCACAGAAAAAGCACTACCGCCGCGCACGCCGTCTGGACACCATGCCTTGAATGTGCTGAAAGAACAAGTCACCATTCCGCCTCGCTCAAGCGTCAGTATTTCAGTCGGCGCTCCTGAATCACCTGACTTTAAGGCGTCGTTGAAGGCAGTCAGCATCTGTTGGTCACCCGAAATATTTGCGTCGCAAAGGGAATTGCAGAGTTGCGGGGAGGCAAAGCAACGGTTATGCTCACAAATTTCAGCAATGAGTACAAACATGTGAACAAAGGAACAACGGTCACATACATCGAAGAAATTGTCGAAGCCACCAGTGCTTTCGCCCTCGCCGATTCTGCGGAACCTGCTCAAAGGAACCAAACCCCTCCCATAGCTTTCGACGTCAATCCCAGACTTCCGAACGATAAGCAAGAACAGTTCAAGGCCCTGCTCCTGCAATACGAAGATTGCTTTTCGTCGTCATCGAAAATTCGGGAGACCCCAATCACGAAACATCGCATCATAACCGAAGAAAATGCCAGACCACTCCGTCAGAGTCCGTACAGGGTTTCGACGCGAGAACGTGAGGCCATCAAGAGACAAGTTGATGAAATGCTGCGGGATAACATTATCCAGCCGTCCAAGAGCCCATGGGCATCCCCCGTGGTGTTAGTGAAGAAAAAGGATGGGACCCTACGTTTCTGCGTCGATTATCGCCGCCTGAACAAAATCACAAGAAAGGACGTGTATCCTCTCCCACGAATAGACGACGCACTTGATCGGCTCCATAACGCCAAGTACTTTTCGTCAATGGACCTCAAGACTGGCTATTGGCAAATCGAAGTCGACGAAAGAGACCGAGAGAAGACGGCGTTTATAACACCGGACGGCCTCTTCGAGTTTAAGGTGATGCCCTTCGGCCTCTGCTCAGCGCCTGCAACTTTTCAACGCATTATGGATACAGTACTGGCAGGATTGAAGTGGCAGACTTGCCTTGTGTACTTGGACGACGTCGTCGTGTTTTCCTCGAGTTTCGACGAGCATCTTCGGCGCCTTGAAGCTGTACTTCAAGCCATCAAGACTTCCGGACTCACACTGAAGCCAGAAAAGTGCAGATTTGCGTATGAAAAGCTCTTGTTTCTGGGGCACGTTATCAGCAAGTCTGGAGTTCGTCCTGATCCACGGAAAACAGCCGCCATCGCCGAATTCCCGCCGCCCACTGACAAGAAAGCCGTGCGCCGATTTCTGCGCATGTGCGCCGATTTCTGGGCCTGTGCGCCTATTATAGGCGGTTCGTGAAAAACTTCGCCCGCATCGCCGATCCTCTCACTAACCTTACCAAGGCCGACGTGGAGTTCAAGTGGGAAACGCCACAGGAACACGCTTTCCAGGAGCTTAAACATCGCCTCCAGACGCCTCCGTTACTTGCCCATTTCGACGAATTCGCCGAGACAGAAATACATACTGACGCAAGCAGCGTAGGTCTTGGCGCCGTTCTTGTGCAGAGGGCTGACGGACTTGAAAGGGTTATTAGTTACGCCAGCCGATCGCTATCCAAAGCAGAAGCAAATTATTCCACAACAGAAAAGGAGTGCCTCGCCATCATCTGGGCTACGTCAAAATTTCGCCCATACCTCTACGGCAGGCCCTTCAAAGTTGTGAGCGACCACCACGCCTTGTGTTGGCTAGCCACTTTGAAGGACCCTTCAGGTCGCCTCGCACGATGGAGCCTGAGACTTCAAGAATATGACATTACTGTCATTTACAAGTCCGGCAAAAAACACTCCGACGCCGACTGTCTCTCTCGTGCGCCTGTCGACCAACCGCTACCCGACGACCCGGATGACGACTACTTCTTGGGAACGATAACTACCGACGACTTCGCTGAACGACAGCGGGCCGACCCGGCACTTAAGGCCCTAATAGAATACCTCGAAGGCAGGACCGCCGAAGTCCCGAAGGTATTCAAGCGCGCACTTGCGTCGTTTTTTCTACGAAACGGTCTTCTACAAAAGAAAAACTTTTCACCGCTTCGGGCTAAGTATCTCCTTGTGGTGCCTTCAGCCCTGCGACCAGAACTCCTGCAGGCCCTGCACGACGATCCCACGGCAGGGCACCTCGGTGTTTCTCGCACGCTCGCGAGGATACAAGAAAGGTACTACTGGCCACGTCTTACCACCGACGTCACTCGTTATGTGAGGACATGCCGGGACTGTCAGCGACGCAAGACACCGCCTACAAGGCCAGCGGGACTTCTGCAGCCAATTAATCCACCTTGCCGACCTTTCCAGCATATTGGTATGAACCTACTGGGGCCGTTCCCGACGTCGGCTTTCGGAAACAAGTGGATCGTGTTAGCTACCGACTACCTCACCCGCTACGCCGAGACAAAAGCCCTGCCAAAAGGCAGTGCATCCGAGGTACCTAAGTTCTTCGTCGAAAATATCGTCCTACGTCACGGCGCTCTGGGGGTCCTTATCACCGACAGAGGAACGGCATTCACTGCCGACTTAACTCAAGCGATCTTGGCATACAGCCAAACAAACCACCGCCGGACGACAGCGTACCACCCACAGACCAACGGCCTCACCGAGCGGCTTAACAAGACGATCGCCGACATGCTGTCAATGTACGTCGATGTCGAACACAAGACGTGGGATGCCATTCTTCCGTATGTGACCTTCGCATACAACACGGCGGTGCAGGAGACGACGCAGATATCTCCATACAAATTGGTCTACGGAAGGAGCCCGGCAACGACGCTCGATGCCATGTTACCCAACGTCACCGACGAAGAAAACCTCGATGTGAGCGAGTACCTTCATAGCGCCGAAGAAGCCCGACAACTTGCGCGGCTCCGTATCAAGAATCAACAGACGACCGAGAGCCACCGTTACAACCTTCGACGACGCTTCGTGGAATACCAGCCCGGTGAACGTGTTTGGGTGTGGACGCCGATACGCCGACGTGGACTAAGTGAACAGCTTCTGCGACGGTATTTCGGACCGTACAGAGTGGTTCGACGTCTCGGCCCACTTGATTACGAGGTTGTCCCCGACGGCATCACGAACTCTCAACGACGCCGATCGCGACCTGAAGTCGTCCATGTCGCACGCCTCAAGCCGTTTCATGCGCGTTAACAAACTGAAACAGTGTTTTTTTGTATTATTGTTGTATCGTAATTTATTCATTGCACTTTCTTGCATTATTATTGTACGTTCATCTTAAGTTAAAACATCGAGATGATGCCTTTTTCAGAGGGGGGCAATGCCACGTTCCATTTCCCAAGTTTTTGTTATCGTCCCAAAACACCACACGATTCTCAGCGCAAACCACGCCTGCAGTTTTCGAGAGGGTTCCGGACTGTAGTAGATCATTTCGATAAGATCACGCCCACTGTGCGAATGGTACAGATTGTTCTGGAACGTACGCCGCCGCCAGCGATAGCGCTAGAACATTCGACGGCGGGAGTATAAATGCCGACGCGCTTCGCCGCTCATCAGTTGTTGATCGAAGGCAGACGCTCCGTTCGCCGCTATCAGTCTGAGACTGCTATCTGTGCGAGACTGCTGCTGTAATTGGACTCTCTGTTTACCGGGCACAGGTTCGCCCAAATAAACAGTTAAATCCCAACAAGAAGTCTCCTGTCTTCGGCCACGTCACGACCCCGTGACAATATACACATTCATAGTCGTGTTTTGGTAGTAACGTCGCCTAAATCCATTCTATAACACGTTAACAACATTCCACTTCTTCTTGTTTTCAACGCAAACACAAATAACAAGGACAGCTTCTACGCGTTAGATGTAGATTAAAACATCTATGCTGTGGCAGATCCCGAAGATGTGGTGCCCGTGTAGATATAACTGTTTGAAGACGACGAGCGAATGCCATGCTTATGACGGCATCCTTACATGCTCATCTTCATGTTTATAACGACGCCGTCAGCGTCATTAACGACAGCAAAGGAGTTTTCGAAGACGGGCTGGGACGAGGACTGAGAGGAAGATACGAAAGTGATGACGACCGACCATTGCAGGGGGTCTGGCTTCGTACCATTTCTTGCAGCTGGCTCTTGCAACGAAGGCACTGCTGGGAGACTCGACTTCGCAAGCTATCATCGGCCATGGCAACATCGGCTCAAGGACAGCATACTGCTCCATCAAGCGAAGCAACTAGATAAAATGAGATCGTTGTCCTTTTTTTACTTATTTCTGTCCTATCCCCCTCATTATTTTTCAGTTTCTTATGCGAAGAAATGCGGAGGCAGCTAGAGAGGTGGGAAGTACGTTTAATGTAGCCTTGGGCTATACACTAAATAGTTTGTTTTATGTTCCGGCAGTAATTGTCCTTTTTTTGTTTTTTATGGTACTTGTTTTTTTTTGCGTTTTTGGCGTTTCAAAGCCAGCATTCGCGTTTTCTTCTTTTAGATTTTGATTCCCCCCCACCTTCGTTAACTAAGAAGTCTATTTATAAAGCATTGTCTTCAGCTTGGCAGTGAAATGTAATGCATCTGTACTTGATGCTCCGTTCGCCGTGTAATAGGCGTTTGGTTCTGGCTCGCTGTCTTGCTGCTCCTTCATACGGAGAATATTGCTTCATGGATCATCTTCCCGGCTCATTGGTTACTTAAAATTCAGTTCAGTTCAGTTCAGCTTATTCATTCATTCAAAATACAAAATTCGTAGAATGTAGTATGCAGACGAGGGTCCCAAAGTCAAGCGACTGCAGTGGGACCCTGCTTCTAAAGTCATTTTAGAAGTGACCATTACAAATTTTATACACAGGTATACTAGTGGTGAAGGACGCAAAAGCGATATCGACAGCCTCATAAGAAGCCAAATAAGTTCGAAGAATTGCTCTGTACAGACAATGCAAATTAGGCTATAGGCGCTTTGTGGAGAGTGACGTTTATGGCAAAAAAAGCTATCAAAAACAAGCCGATTTTCGTGAGATGGACTTAGAGCGCTCAGACATCAAGATGGAGTGGTTTCTCAGCATATTTAAAACCCCTTGTGTGATTATGATATGAGCAATCAAGGGCGCAAGCTCTGCGCTACGTTTTAAATATGAAGGCTGGCGACAAACAAAGGAAACCAGCAGATGAGAAAGATTGAACAAAGCGCATTTTATGACATCGTCGTTTATAAGGCGAATTAAAAAAAAGGAGGGAAGAAGGGCAGAAAGTGGGGGAGGGGGGTCGGAGCGGCGGGAAGCGAAAAGCACGAAAGGCTGGAGGCGTTCCTTTCTCTGGCACTCTTTTTTTTTTCCTGTGTACTTTCCCTTTTGGGTCTTCTGGTTTTTTTATTCCTCAGCGGAATGTTAGGAACATGCTTCTTGCGTCAAATAAATGCTCGTTCTGGGCTCCTATGTAGTCTGTACGTGGTCTAGATGTTGGGAAACTTGCATTGAACGTTCTGGGACAATCAGTTTTTTTTAAAATAATATTATGAGTGGACATCGTAGTGCGGTTGCCCGAAGCTCCTTCACAAAGGAGGTTCCAGCACAGCTAGAGCCAAGTTGTAAAAGACTGTGCGCTTGTACAAAGAGGAGATTTAAAAAAATAAATTCTTAAGTACTCTAATAATAATAAATGTTGAAGTTCAATGTCCAAACCTATGATATGGTTATGAAAGAGTGGTGGGCTCCTGAAATTTCAACCACCTGGCGTTTTTAAACGTGAACCAAAATCTGAGCACACGGGGCTCAATCATATTCACCTTTATCAAAAATGCAGCCGCCGTAGGCCGGTATTCAATCCAGCGAGCAGCGGGTTTGTGAAGTACTAGAATATTACATAATAGGGTCAGAATAAGTAGTAATTAGAAGAGATTCCAAGCACGGAACGTGAGCATTTGTCTTCTTTTCTGTATTTTATCAATATTATTCTGTCTCTATCGGTACGCCGTCGGCGCAGCTATGCATCCAACATGTGACATCATGCGGCAACACACACGTCACTGCAGCAAAGTGTACACAGAAGCAACACGAGGGGTAAACTGATCAGTGAAACGCGACAGTCGTGAGTGAATGAGTGTGGATATTATGTGCAATTATTTCTTGAATTCGGCTCTTTCATGTCCTATCATAGCTTGCTAAAGCCTTCAATGCAAAGGTAGATGCGCACACAACTATACTCTTCACTGTAGTAAAATGTGCTTCATTGTGCAAGCGCGTCGGGCTGATGAATCCACGTGGCATTGTGTTCTTCAAAAACGCTGGAGGCGTGAGCTTCCATCTCACAGGACATGATTCGTCCCGCATACTGCTTGCGCTTCTCGTTTGATTAGTGTATATTAGGTGAGTGCTTGTGATGTGTGTGGTATGTGCAGTGACGAACCAAAAACCGGTCTCAGCTGCAGAATTAAGATCACACACTTTTGAAAAGGTTAGTAAAAGTCATTAACAGCAAGCATTTAGGTAGCAACTGCAATGGTTATAAACGTTCTTTTGCTGTTACCAACATTTCTCTGTCTAATTATTTAACAGCCATAGTAGCTGGAACTGTTAATAAGTCCTTCCTATACCCGTTTACCACATTACACAGTAACTTCAGGCAGGTAGGTATACTAAATAGTGTGGCTACTACCACCCTTGTGCAATTTGTAGTTTTTGATACCCACCCATTATATACGTAATCTACAGTTGTAGTTCATGCCAAGTAAGTGAAATTTTAGAGCTGCAATCGTCTGGACACATCACTTTTACGTGATAACTGGTGAAGGAAATGTCTACGTATAAGGCAAGAGACCACCAAGTAGTGCTTTGTCTCGACCTTCGTGTGCCGTGGCGTAACCAGCAGGGGGGGGGGGGGGGGGGTCACTTCTTCACTACGAAATTTTTCAGGCACCCCCTTCCCACACCACTTACCGACCTTTTCCTTTTCATCGCTTCGCGCTGACATGATTCAGCAACTAAGCGCTGCTACTATCATAACATAATTCCTGGGCGCTTGTAGAGTGAATAATGCCTGCACACGTAACGACGTGTCGCACTGTTTGGCAAGGCTGTTGTACTCTGTGAGATTTTGGGCCGGAATGTCGGCTGCCAGTGTTTTAAGTTGGCTCGGCGACAGAATTAATGCTGCAGCGGTGGACATACTTGTACCCGCCGGAACAGATTTCGCCGGAGTCGATAACTACGATAATTTTCACTAAGCAGAGGTTCGTTTTATACTAAAAGCCAGCATGTCCCAAGGTCTGTAAGGGAACGTTCAAGCATATTACAGTGTTCCTCTTTGTACGTGTGCGAACATATACTCAAGCAAGACAATAACCTTTCTATGAACCTTCGCACGTTCTGCTAACAACTAAACACACGCATACACACATACGCGCGCGCGACAGCATATTCGATTTATCCACCGGACTTCGCTTGTATGCGAGTGTACAATGTATTGATATATATCTTTATTATGCCCGAACGGCTGAAGGTGCTTCAAAGTGTTCTTTTATGACTAAAGTAACACACAAATAAACGTGCAGAGCAATCGCAACCTTAGAAAGGCTGATTAACATACTCACTGTGTAACTTAAGCTGATAAATAACTAAATAGGAGTCATAAACTTAAAACAGCGTAATGAGAAATGCAGTGCTAGCAGCTTTAGTGAGCACAAGAGAAGGGCACACCGAGTGATTTCTGCAACTATATCGACTTGACGCACAACAAGAAATGCACAGAGTGAAATGCACAAGAAGAAATGCACAGCAAGAAATGCACAGAACTTGGGTGGACATGTTACTACGTAAAATAAGAACAATATGCATAGTAACCATAGTTTTTACAAGAAATGAAATAAACTATGTGGAAACAATGTTTCTCGCAGCAAACAGACACATGACAAAGCGAAATATAGTATTGATTATATTTTTCAATTACAACAAAGATTGACATGCGTCTAGAGCAGCGGTCTTATGGTAGTCACACTCGTTGTGGCTTCTGAAATTTTTGAGCACGTTCTTCAACACACGAATGTAGAGACGACCAAAGTACCAAAAACTTGGTGAGTCATCTAGCCTGAACTTTCTTTTCAAATATCTCGCGTTTGCGATTGTGCTCATTTGGAAGGCTAGTAGTTTCTGTTGCGTTGTGATGCCATACCACAAACGTTGGCGAAGGAAATAATGCCAGCAGTAAAATTCCAGCAACTCGCATCTGAATGCTTTGATTTGATTGAATTGATATGTGGGGTTTAACGTCCCAAAACCACCATATGATTATGAGAGACGCCGTAGTGAAGGGCTCCGGAAATTTCGACGGGGTTCTTTAACTGCACCCTAATCTGAGCACACGGGCCTACAACATTTCCGCCTCCATCGGAAATGCAGCTGCCGCAGCCGGCATTCGAACCCGCGACCTAGGGGTCAGCAGCCGAGTACCTTAGCCACTAGACCACCGCGGCATCTGAATGCTTTAAACAGACAACCGAGAGGCACGAATGGTGCACAGTACAGCGTTAAGTAAAATCGGGTTGCATGCGCTGGCAATTCTCACCGAAGTTCACGCGTTCTCATCAATTGATTATGAAGCACTATGCTCTGAACAAGACGGGAGTTCATTCGTTCATCACTAGTTAACCAATCCCTCGAAATTTCATGAGGTGCGAGGCTGCTCCTGTTGCGTAAGTGTTGCAAACATAAATGCACGTACTAGGTAGAACAGTGTATCTGTATATGTTGCACGTTGATAAATTCTGTACAGTTTTGAATCGACTGACGTAAAGGGAAATGATGGCTGCATGCTTTCAAACAACGAATACAACTTACCGCAACGGTATTATTTCAGGGGGCATAGCGACAAAATATACAAAAAACGAGAAAATTGTGTGTTTTTGCGCCTATAGTTATTTAGGTTTTCTAGTTCATATATGCAGCGAACAAGTTACTTCTATGTGAGCATATGTATAGTCTCATCCCAGGCGCATTTTGAATTGAGACCTAGTGAACATTTCTCAACAATAATTATCTTGTACTCGCAGATTGCATGATAAAACCTCCATGATTGTAGTACTTCATTGCTACCAAAAGTCACAGTGCAACTGTAATGTGAACCAGTGTTCCGAGGAAGTCTGCCTGAAAAATAACGCGTGCAAAATCGTGTTGCCAACGTGCCGCATAACTTGACGAAAATTCCTTATTGTATATCGCAAGCATGCCTGGATGTGCGCAGTAAAGTAAAAAAAAAATGCTGACTAGTAGCTTAATTTATATGTGAGGTTTAACGTTTCAAAACCACCTTATGAATATTAGAGATGCCGTAGTGGAGATCTCTGAAAATTTCGACCCTCTGGAATTCTTTAATGTGCACCCAAATCTGACGACATGAGTCTACAGCATTTTCGCCTCCATCGAAAATGAAGCCACCGCAGCCGGGATTCAATACGGCGACCTGCGAGTCAGCAGCCGAGCACCTTAGCCACTACATCACCGCGGCGGGGCTGTTGACTAATAGCTCTCACACCGTCAGGGCTGCTCGATATATAGAGCTTAAATTAAAAATTATTGCCATATGAATTCAGGCTCAAACTTCAACAGTAAGAAATTATTCGCTCAGCAAGGTGAGCAAAATTTAAATGCAATTTTCAATGTACAAAAACATCCTGCGTACGCCTCTCCTTCGATCCTCATTGTAAGCAGATCCGTCCTCGAGTTGTGAAACGCACTTCGCCTCGACAAAGACTACGCCATGTACGCTTAACCGCGATTAACAAGTAACGATCTCTTTTGTCCGATCGGGCGGGTCATCGCAATGATGTGTTTTTGAAAACTAGTCCAATCAACGGTGCGACGGTCACTGCACTTGTCGTTTACTGTATTTCACTGCGATCAGTTTACTTATACTTACTCTCTTCACAAGCATATGCATGGGGATGAGGGGGGGGGGCGGGGTATTCTCATGACTTTAACATACAATCTGAGTACACAATCTGCTCAAACCACCACCGATAGTCACATCACAGAGGAAAGCTGTTGTTTGCTCCTCCACCCCTCCCCCCCCACGCCTGTTGGGTCGGTGAGAACCGCCCCCCCTCCCTCCTGGAAAAAATTTTTGGCTACGCCCCTGTTTGCGTTGCAGCAGTTTTATCTGAAAAAAAAAACACGCAATTTTTTTGTTGAGGTTGATTATTAGCTTTGTGCCGTGTTTCCGGGCATGCAAACTCATGTTTTAAAGTATGAAACTACAAGTAGTATTTATACTTATTTATCCTAAAATGCAGTTTCTCAGTAGTACAAGGTATAGTCCCCAAAGGTATAGAACTGATTAATCCGTACGTGTCGCGTAGCGATGTTGCTGCTAGGTATCTGTGCTCTTCTAGTTCATGACTCTACGTACATATTTACTTGAAGTTTGTGCCATACCTAACCTTTACCTCGCAAGCTTTGGCTTTGTTTATGATTATATAGGAAAGTTAACAGACTAGTGATGGTTACGACATTTTTTCTTACTTTGTTACAAGTACTTAGTACTGAAAATGGTAGTATAACTACTACTCATTGCTGTAAGAAATTACCAGGGTAGTAACAGTGCTACTGTTGCTGTTACTAACTACATAGTAGCTGCATATATTACAAGCAGTTGTATACCCGAAGTCAGCAAGTACTTCTGTTTTTTTTTTTGTAAGAGTGTAAAATATTGTGTTCTTGTCTCATTCTTCTGCTCTCTTTCCTGTGCCGTCTGTTTTGCCATTTGTTTTTGTCCCCCGTGGTGGAATGACAAATGGTCTTCGTATATGCTAAGCTTTTAGAAGTGTTGATAAAAATGAACTGTGCACAGGCTAACTAAAAGGAATGACTCAAAAACAGGGCATCAATAAAATTGACGTGATGAGCAGGCTTTCTTAAGCGATTATGTGTTCGTACTTGTACCTACTATACGAAGATATTCTAGAATACAGCCTATGAACACGACTGATTTCGTATCCGCCGTAACTTTATTCGTTCAAATATCGGGATTATTTGGGGGTTGAGATGTAATTTGACAAATATAACAGAGCGCCTGCAGTAACCGTCGGATCATGGCACACGATACGGTGTGCTACAACGCATATTACTTGTTTTAAGTGCTTCTTTTTTAATCACAGCTCATTTCTTTCCATAATAGCTTTCTATCTCCTTAACTTGGTGCCGGAGACGACCAGTCAACGTCCACGAAAGCAAATATCGAGCTCGCGCGCGTTCCTAGGAGAAGGCTGGTTACTGAAAGTGTGCGAATAAACAATAAAGAAGGTTCTGAATCACCGGAACAATGTTTTCCTATTTGCAAATCCCCCCCGACTTTACACTCGTTTTATTTATTATCACCTCATCGTTGTATAACCACGAAAACGTGCCACCTGACAGCCAGTGCGTTTTCCCCACTCTGGAAACATTTTGACTACCATCGAAGCCGGTCGGCGGGCGGGGAGCGGCACCTCTTATTACGGCTTTTCGCACAACAGCCAAACTTGGACAAGAGAGTGCCCGCATACCTCCTCATTCAGCCAGCTCGCCGTTCGCCGTGAGGCTGTGTTATTTGGTAGTCAATCCTTCTCCACAGTTGAGCGTGAAAGATTATAAAGAAAACAGAAAAAAAATGTTCTCAATATTTACCATTCATTAGAAACTTTCATTAGGTGACGGCAATTATGCACACAAAAAAGAAAAAAATACGTGGGCGTAAGGAACGTACCCAGAACTAAAATGACATATGTGTCAATCTCGCCAATAATCCAGTGTCACGAAGACGATCAAAACTGCAAAAGAGACGGAACAACACTTTAATGACCACGCGAAGAAGCGATCTGTAATAACGGGGAGTATGGAAGTGTGGCATAAATTTGAGTGAAAGAAAGACGAAGAGTGTGAAAATAAAGGTTTGTATTTATGAAATCGCGCACTGATATTGTCATCTCTCCCTACTTCTATGACATTACCTCCATTTCTACAATTTTTACGATAATCGTATTTCATTCAAAATGGTACAGTACGTTGATTGAAAACAGTAATGTACCAGCAGCAACTTGAACAGACCCTGTAACCACCAGGAAAAAAATAATCGCGGTTAATAATGATTGAAGGAGTGGGCGTACCAAATGTTGTTTTTTTTTTGTTTCACTGGTGGCGTTCATCGACTGGTGCCTATTTCCCTTAGCTACTCACCCGAAGACCCCCGGTCTTCGGGTGAGTAGCTAAGGGAAATAGGCACCAGTCGATGAACGCCACCAGTTCGATGTTATTATTATTATTATTATTATATTATTATTATTATTATTATTATTATTATTATTAAATGTATGGTTCAAACAGCACTGAATCAACGCAAGACGTCTTCCCATCTGGACGTTGTTGACAATGTATATGAATGTTATAGTGGACGAAACGGGCGTGTCATGGTTGAACCAGAACCAGCGGAAACATGCTGTCGTGTGAGATACCGGTGCCGCGTTGATTATGAAATGTGGCGTTTCATTACTCTTGAAAGATGGCTTCGTCCCGAAGAGGTTTCGCACGGCTTATTGGCCGAAAGTGATGCCAAAAGTGAAGCCCTCACAGCACGTGTGCTATAGCGCTTGCCCGCAAAGACGCACCACACAAACGCAGACGTACACAGCAGTAGCAAATTTTAGCAACTTTTCTGGACTAATTAAACTACAGCTAATCTCTGTAAAGGTGCACACGGTGAGTGAAGTGTTGTTTTGGAAAAATGGCACAAATTCACCAACCCGTCTCGTTCGTAATTGCTGTTTCTCTTAGTCAGCCACGTTGGTTTCACTAATAACAGGCCCTGAATGACGACTGGTTGGAATAGTCCGATGTAATATAAATGTGCTTGAAATGGTCGTATGTATTGTTCAGACAGAAGTTTTGGCGAATACAGGACCACGGGCGTTTGTTTTTTTGAAACAGCTGTTGGTTGTTTTCATTATATCGTCATAGCTATCACTAGTTAGTCGTTTTCTCTAATATCATTATTGCACGGAAGAAAAAATAAACATCGCGGTTTGTTTTCTCAGCAAATGCCCAATGATTACAGCATAAGCAGTGCCCGGCAGGATTATGTTTCCCTCCCTCTTAGGCTCTGTCTTCTTCGATGCGCTTCTTCGCCTCACGCAATTATGCCGTATCAATATATATGCCTAATACGGAAACTGACTGTCATTCGTCCTTAAGCATAATGTATATTTTGAGAACTTTTTCTGTGAACGTGCGCTCGGTTATTTATAGAGTTACTTTTCATGGCAATGACCATCTGGAGAAGCCTGTGATTAGTTGCTTGCTTTTTAGCGGGTTCTTGAGAAAATTTCGAGTAATGGTCAAGAACAATAGTCGAGACCAAAGAAGGACCCTCGAGCCAATAATATCGACATTCGCGGTATACACTGTGGGCGTGCTGTATTCTCTCCGACAGTTATTACTGCTTAGCGCCATCTGCGAGGCGGAATATTCATCGTGCCTGCCTCTTCCCAGTAGTGACCGCAGTGAGTGAAGAATGCCTCTGCACCGGCACACCGCCCGTGGGCGGGCATGCGGCACTCGCGCGGTGCGTCGGTTTACGTGTCGTGTTTACCGTGCATCTTTCTTGTTCTTCGGGGGCGTGTGTAAACATGGCTGTCAAGTGACGGGCGTCGGCAGCTGTGCGGCTTCCCACGGGTGCTTTCCCCCGTTGAATGCGCAAGCTCGCTGCTTTAAAGTCCTCTGTCTTGGTTCTCTTGCTGCATGCATTCTCTGACCACGAGTATATAAGGACCGTTATTTAGGCCTGCGTGCGAAATTGTCCGATAATTTCCGGCGCTACGTTGGTGCGATGACTCGAGGTGCGTTAATGTGAACGTGGAGAATTATCGTATACGAAAGTAAGCGAAATGTAAGCAATATAATGTTAACAGCCATAACAATACCGTGTGGTATAACGAAAAGTGGCATGCGGAGATACAGAGGGGAATAATATGTAGGGCTAATAACAATTGATTGTTTTTGCACCTGTAATATATATGCAACTAAAAAAACAGCAGGGTGTCTCAACTATATTTAACTACACAACTTTAAGAAAGAACGAATATGCGCGAAGCAAACAAACTACATATTGTTCTTAGTACACTAGAGAAGCCACTACAAACTTTTTCGGTAAATAGTTTTTTAAAGTAGTGATAATAAGGTTTGTACCTCAATAAGTAGTCACGAAATCATCAAAATGTGAATGACGTGTATTCAGGCAAGCTCAAAGGACATCTGCGCTATGTTCACCAACGTACTACTTCCATACGAATTTGTTACGAATGATAAATTAAGCCTGCAAATTACGAAAATTAACAGGTGACTACAGCCGCGAAAGAATGCAATGCCCTGAAATAACCTTATTACGAGGATTCGCATTGTCTGTTGTCAGAGACATGTGTTGTCAAAGACAACATACGTCTCTAACACACATTGTCACATTGTCACACACACACACATTGTCACACATTGTCAGAGACATGTGTTGCTCACTTTGACAAGTCAAGGATCTATACAAGCAGCGCCAACAACATGCATGTGACACAATTTTGAATAGATTCCTTCCACTTAATAGCGCGACACTACCATTATATACCTATCTTACAGCTGACTATCCTCATTAACACGATGGTAGCAATATTCTGATTACGGCTCACTCCGTGAGACCAAATTGACGCATTTATTCAGCCGGAGAACGACAGATAAGCATGATAAGTGGTTCTTTCTTGGCTTTCTGCCTCACTGTGAGCCTGTTTGAGTGCACGGCGTGCTGATGCATGCAACAGTCAAGTCACGTGTTACTTTTCATATTAGCAGAAAAAAATGAGCCCGTAACTTTGTTGAGACTAGCATTTATATGATATTTAAACTTGCACAAATATTCCTCATTCGCGATTTAGAGTTTGTAAGGCACTTGGCAAATTAGAATATAATGACTAATTAAGGAAAACTCAGTAACAAAAAATAGTGGTGTCTACTCTAGTGAATCGCGAACATAATAAGTGTTGTGCTTGCCTTGTGCCACACGAATCCTTTTTTAAAAATTGTGCTGTGTGATAGTTAGGACGCTCTTCATATGTCACCATATAAACCACAATTTTCCTCACTTGCAGGCTGCAACTACTTTTGGCGGCGTCTATTGATCATATAGAACAGACGACCACAATATAGTGCTGGTCCTGTCTTTACAGCATGCTGCATATGATGGCTGTGAGTGTAGGCTCGCCATCAGTTATGGCACAACCAAACCCACAGCCCCTACACTCTTAGTCATATCCTGGCTAGAATTCGCACCTGCAGGGAGGAAATCCGGTCATATTATGGCCACTTCTATTCAGTTCGTTACGCAGCTCCATAGCCGTGTCTCAGATGAAACGGCCCTATTCCAAGTAGCCTTCAGAACAGCCGTGAAAAGGTTAGCTGGAATTATAAGCCAAAATTTTCCTGGTTAGGTACAGCCTTCCGTAACCAAGTTGCGGAAGAAAAATTTAATTTTTACGTTGTCAGTGCACTGCCTCGCCGGTTTGCTTGTACTGATTCTTTTCATAATAATTACGAAACGGTTAATACTACATTGAATCACATTTGCGACACCAGCTTACAAATTACGCACTACACTGCAATCGAACTCAGGACCGCATGCGTGTGAAGCCAACATGCTACCCGTTGCACCACAGCGCTACCGCCACAACCCTCGTGTTTTATGCGGAGGTCTACCAAGTTGTTTGCAAACCACCTTCGGAACGTCGAACTCTTCTTTTTGTGCCCCATGCTTGGGTATTAGGTCAGCGAAAAGTTTGAGCGGCTTTATGAAATTAAGCCAACCACGATAAGCGCCTTGAGCTTCCACTTCGGTTCGTGATGTGCTGTGACGCAAGAACAATGAACGTGTGCTTGTGCGTTGTTTTAGTGCTTCTCTGTAAACCGTGGATTTTTCGCGCACCCAAAATTCTTGGATACCAGTGTGACAACAAAATCTTCAGCTCTAGAAGCCCACATATGTTTCTCTCATGAGCGTGTACTGTGAGCTACTCGTTTCGCGAGGTACGCACGTGTCAGTGAAAGCAGCCCATTCTCAGCTGTTCGAAGACCATCTTCTGTCACACGTTAACGTTAGACGGGCATCACAGCGTGCCTACATACATTTGAATTTCGCGCGCGTGAACTACCGCGAGCTGCACGCTTGGTTTGCAGCACCGTTTTAGTATTTTGACGATTATTTTTCTCAGCAGCAGCATTTATGTGCGCTATTTCGCGGTATCAGTGGTTTTTCAGTCTTTAATTTCTCTTACATATTAAGAGCGGTTACGTTTACCTTTATTCAGCATCACACCGCTGTTCAAGTGAATGCTGAAATGCGCGCCAAGGTCAAGTATGACGTCGTAAAGTTAGCGAGGGACAGGTCTTCCTCCAAATAAGTAGTTAATGCTTTTGCACATCTCATTCGTGAACATCCGCGTGCAGTTGTCATGTCATGGGGTCAAGAGATGGCGCAGAACGAATCTGAGTATCTTTATCGCTAAAGAAACCCTGAAACACTTTTTCAAGTAATCAAGAAATGAATTTACTGAAAGAGCTTATTGCTTCGCGAATGCAATGCCACAAAAATTTTAAGAATCCGTTCATTGCGAGAGGAGGTACTGAGATTTGTCGCATGCTGCAATTTCATTATCTATTCTCTCGTCCCGACGAAAGTGCTGGAAGCTAAGCAGAGAGGAATGGCAGTGGAAAAAAAAAATACGTCGCGCACGCCTCGTGACCTTGAGCACTTTTTTTTTCCTGAAATGCGCGGCTTTTTCAGTATCGCACGCGCACGCGTGGACAAGTCGCGGCTTCCCGCGGCGATCTCTGTAACGACCAAGCGCGCTATGTTCAAATCCGCCAATAGCTGCTAGATGGGCATTTTACGAGAGATTTTAACGCGATAGTGTTAGAGAGCTCGTGTTGCAGAAAATCTGCCGTCGGGGTCAGCACCGTTGGTTGGGAGCGAAAAATCGTCCATGAGTGAAAAGTTGAAAAAGAATTGAATAAAATAATGAATTAAATTTTACATTTTATTGAGGACCAAACCCCGGCCTTTCGCGCGGCAAGGAGGTGTCCTACCACAAAGCCATGAGGGTACTTGCACGTGTGTCGGGAAAAAGCACTACATAAATGCCATGTAGTGAAAGGAGTCTCCTTAATGCAATTTGTTCGACAGGTGTCACGACGAAAACGAGACCATTCGGCGATATGTAGGCGCATTTGGGAGGCCATCAAACTACGTCAAAAAAGGCCGGGATAGTGCAGCCATCACCGCTAAAAAACACAGGAACTTTCAAACAGCTCCAAAAATGTACAACTATGTCCACCGCGGCGAACTTATCATGCCATTCCAGAAGCGTTGATCAAGCGGACAGCAAACACCAGATAATGTGATGCCATTTCTGAGGCATTGTGAGACTCTTTATGGCGCTGAGACGGCGAGCGCGCGGCGTGTATCTTGGAGGCCCTGCGACTCTTGCTTTAGACATAAAACATGTACCATTCGCGTGCGCGTGCTGGTACAATTTACTGTGCGCGCGCGTGTGTAACAAAACATATCAATAAGTATTCACTTAGAGGTTGAAGGGCGCACTTGGGGCCGGATTTCGCTATCGCGTTCAACTCTTAAAGGCGAAAGGCCCAACCCCAGAAACGCGAAAATGCACGCGATCCACGAGTGATGCTATGAGCGACGAAACAGGGCGTTCGCGAAACGTGTCGCGTGGTAGTTTTTCTAGTGTCTTTCAAGATTTGTCGAGAGAAGAGAAAGCAATTTTTAGCTGACTTCGATAATTTATTGTGAATTCCAGGCCGCGTGCTGCCCTATAATATTTGACTCGCATGTTGTCGGTAGCCTCTACTACCAATCAGCAGCGTTTTCTGGCCATGCCCAAAAAGTGTTGCAGGGCCCCTTTAATGCATGCCTGAATAAGAAACAGCTGCTCTTCAGAAAATGAGGATTTTTTTCATAGCTGGTAGATTATTTCTACAGCAGTACACGGGTAACACGTTGGCTTGATCGAAATTCAATGTAATGAATGCCATGCTCGAATACGAGAACTGTAGCAGACATTGAAGAGTGAGAAAATGTCAGTCGCCTACGCTCTCCCGCCGACTTCCGCACCGGTACTTGTTTTTCAAGTTTGTCATGCAAATCCGCAACCATTAATCAAAAATCAACCTACCAATTTTTAATGTTGGCCACTTTCTGTCTCACTGCCTTCCGTTCATTTCCTCAGAGCAATGCTTTCCAACAACCATCTGTTCAACTTTTTTTCTAGAACGCGAGCATTGACATCTATACAAGCCAGGGTATCAGTTAGCTGTTGTGTATGTGCTAATACTCTTCTTGTAATACATGACAAAGGTCGTACCTTGACAGCCGATGAAAGGAATGTTGTTTGTAGTCGTTTATTGGACTCAAAATAGTAACTGGGACTGTGCTAGTCACTGTGGTTGCTCAAATGCGGGAAGATGTGCAATATCCTGAATGAAGTGTGCCATGTGGCACTAGAAAATGTCGCTGTCGTACACTATATTCCAAAAAAAGAAAGAAAAACAGGTGGGCCAATAATTCTTGCTGCTTCGTCAGAAGAGTCTTCCTGAAAATGATATTAAACTAAGAAGTGCATTACGGATACAGCTTTCTAATATTGAACGTTTTACTGAAAACTGGCTTGTTTTTTTTACTGCACATTTCTTTTTTCTCCAAAACACATAATACAATGCGAAATTGAGGTGGTTACTACCACGGTGGTCTAGTGGCTAAGGTATTCGGCTGCTGACCCGCAAGTCACGGGATCTAATCCCGGCTGCGGCGGCTGCATTTTCGACGGAGGCGAAAACACTGTATGCCTGTGGGCTCAGATTTAGGCGCACGTTAAAGAAACTCAGGTGTTCGAAATTTCCGGAGCCCTCCACTACGGCGTCTCTCATAATCATATGGTGGTTTTAGGACGTTAGGCACCACATATCAATCAATTAAAACTGAGATGGTGCTTGCTGAGTTTTCATGATGAGGTTTGCGTTTAGTGAGCAAAGCGTCTACACATCGCAAGAACACAGGAACTTTTCTTTCCTGTGTTCTTGCGATGTGTAGATAACCATAGGAAAGAAAAAAAGCAGTTTAGGTTAGCTAGTTAATGTTTTTTATCATTGTCTGAATGCAATTCATAAGAACAATAAATGATGGCTGGTATGCATCGCTGACCATTGATTTATGAAAAATGTTTTTATAAGAAGATAATTCATTCATCCTCAAAACTTACTGCACATTCTGCCAGGAGGAGGAGGAGGAAGGGAAGAAATGAAAGGCAGGGAGGTCAACCAGACGCACGTCCGGTTTGCTACCCTGCACTGGAGGAAGGGGTGATGGGATTAAAGGAGAAGAGAGAGATAAGTGAAGGGCAACGTGTGTGTATATGTGACCTTGTTCATTGCACGCTTAAGCGCGCTTACTATAGATGTTGGTGTGAATAGAAATACTGTAGTCTGTACAAAAGCGTAATGGCAACGAAAACCTCCGTGAGAAAGCTGATTACTTTTATGCATAATTGTGCGTTACAGGCTGCCACAGCTAGCGATCGGAACATAATTTTTTTTTGAGAAAAATGATACGACACATGAAAGAAATCACCAAAAAGCACTTTATACATATAGACAACCAGCAAAGCTGAAACGTGTAGCCGCAGGTGGTTGCAGACATCGCAACCGAAGCCAAGGTGCCGCTCGAGAAACTTCCGCCGAAAGCGAGCGTCAGCCCTGGTGAAAGCGTTGCCGCCATTGCCACGTTGCCGCGGCTCTGCCTGCAACGCTGTTCCTTCGGCTCATCGTTGTCGCTTGCATTTGGTCCTGAAGGCTGCCGTATCATCGGTGCGCACTTGCTGCTTGCGCTTCGACACCCGCACCTATTTTGTGCCTGGACTGTTGCATCAGTCCGGCGTACGCGAATTCGTTCACGGATCAGCTGTCGGCGCTGTTTTTCGAAAGTTGTCTGATGCTCGGGGGTTAGTAAGATCCGTGCCCTCTCCATGTGGAAGTTTAAGCAGAGAGGTTGAAACTGCTGCGATTGGGCTCGGTGGCACAGCTGTGAAAGGATAAATGGTGTCACTGACGTCCCAGCCAATGGCACGCGTTTGTGGGTACGACGCAGAAAATAGCATCACTAACGGCGCTCCCATTGGCGCGTGCATTTGGGTGTGACGTAAGGAACGACGTAACTGACGATGGAGCCAATGGAGACCTTCATTGTTTTTTTGTTGGGGAACATTTTTTTTTGTTTCACCTAACCGTAAAAATTTTTGCTGTAAAAAAGAAAAACAGCTTACACAAGCACACAGCCGGTGCCCACTGGCCGTCGCCCCCATCTGATATTGTAGTAGCGCACCATTCCTTGTGGCTTTTCCAAACTAATAAATTAACAAGTCGCACAAATTATTACTTTGAATCAAGTCGAGCACCTTAGCATTTTTTTTACATTCATGTGTCCGTATTCTATTTACACCGTGATTTTTATGCCTTTGCTCTCGATAAAAAAAATGCTATAGTCTACGGTGACCCACGCGTGGCTAGCTGAAGAGTTGTTGCCAGTTCGTTTACATTGTTGGTCTGTTAGCGTGGTCGATTATTGAAGAATTCCGCCCCAAATATGCTTTACCGTATGACAAATAGATACAGTAAGCGACTCCTTTGATGCATGGTACAGACCTATCGCAGTGCGTTTCATTAGTCATGGGGCTTCTTTGCAATAGAGTTCACACATGCCAGTATGTTTATAAGCGGCGGACTCTCTCTCCCCTCCACCACTACTTTTTTAAACTGCAAATCGTTTACCAGTTTTCAATGGAACATGGGGGCTTTTGTGCGAATACGCCCCGACTCCAAGTGCAAAATGTGCGTGGTGGGCCCGCAGGCGTTTGTTTGGCAAGGAGAAATTGATATCCAATTTAAGGCACGGGTCAATTGTTACTTTGAAGGCCGCTGAAGCGTTCATGATAAAAATATTCCCAACTTCTATTATGCGTTAGCACAATTACTATTGGGAGACCACCACTGTTAACGTGTCAAACGCCAAAACAGGCCAAAATCTTCGTTCTGGTTCCCAACTATATAGCAATATATGCTGTGAAATCAGCACCTTGCACACAAAGTTGGATGGAAGAGCTTCAAGTGTGCCCCTTTTGGTAGCGTGTCTGTGTATGATGACGCTATAAAATGCAGTGCTTATACATGTAAAAGATTATTGCTAGCAAAAGCTAACATAATTTTTTCACTGTAATGCACGCTGATTACAAAAATTAGCCCACAAAGACTTTATTGAAAAAAGATGTTTAAACTTTCCTGCTCCCGGCTGCGCCCATAGTCATTTCTTCATAATAATGAAAGCACAGGCTTTCTGGTCGCACTTGTTTTGTTTTTAGGTTTTAGAATTGGCGAGTCCGAGACGCTCTGACTGCCATTCTTACCTTTCGACTCGTTTAGAGTAGAGTTGTGTACGCCAGACTTTAGTGCTTTCGACAATCTTGCTCTGCACATATCGCCGCCGGCACAATTAGATGCCTTTGAAATTCGACGCTGACTCGAGCCCCCTTTCATGGCTTCCTTATTGTACTGTAGTTTTGCCGTTCTCCGAGCACCGGTCTGCCTTCATTGTCTGCTCAAGCGCACCCTACGGCCTAATGACGCTAGTCGTCACGCATTGCGCACTGAAAGGCCTGGAAACGAAAAAAAAGCAGTGTCGTGCGTATCGACTTTCAGGAGACACGTGGGATAAAAGCTTATAATTGAGAAAAGGAGGCCTGCTTCAGAAATTTCGAGCGCTCTTTAGTGCGGGGCCTTTGTGGCCACTAAGTCGCTACATGAGAGGTCCTCGGCTTAGCTGCGGTCCTCCAGTTCACGCAGATATATATATATATATATATATATATATATATATATATATATATATATATATATATATATATATATATATATATATATATATATATATATATATATATATACTTTTTTTAAGAATGAACCGGGAACAGACAGTATGCCTATGCAGGCTGGTTCTTTAAAAAGCCGCTCGTGTACAGGACACGGAAGCGAGGAAAAGTGACTTTTGATGTTAACTTCATGCAATAAATAAATAAACGTAAAGTAGATGAAAAGGAAGGTTGTACAAGTATTGAATGAATCATATTCGTACATTCCCGAGGCTAATACATCTGCGAAAGGTATAAAGGTGCTTTAGAAAAAAAAAAACAAAGCTGTATTTTGCGATTCCATTAAACCCTCTTAATAACGCTTCCTGCCTTTTGCTTTAACCAATACTCTCGTCTCCACTCACCTCCTTTATTCCGGGAGTCTTTGCTACGTTTCTTTTTTTCTTACTCGCTAGCTCTCAGTAGTAAATTCATGCGATCACGTGCTTTAAGGGTAGCAAGACGATGAGCGTTTAGGAAAAAAATTTATTATCGGTGAGAAGGCGTGCACTCTGTGTTATATAAAAGGTAAGTAACGTCTCTTAACCCACAAACTAGAAAAATTAAGTTAAATTCTCTTGTGTTACTTTCTGAAACCACAGTAGAATTTGGAAGCACGCTTTAATGGTTGACTCCGGATTTACCGGTATAACGTGGGGTTCTTTACCACGCACCCAAGTCAGAGCAGACGGGGTTCCATCATTTCACCCCCGTCGATATGCGTCCACGATGGCCTGTAATCAAACTGGCTGTGGAAGAAGCGATCCCTTTCGGCCGAAGGTGTCATCATCGCGGACCTTCTCGTGTGAAACATGCGTCGCTTCATTGCCCCGCTCCCCATCAGCAGCTCGGAGGACTGGTATACCTTCTACACTTAAAGCAGGCGCGCAGTCAGTGACAACTTTTGTACCCACACCAAGTACCTGCAAACAAACAAAGAAACAAAGAAACAAACAAACAAACAAACAAACAAGAAAGCTTGAAAAAGATGGAAATTGTTTGGCATTAGATGCGAGTATGCGATATGCCTTTTTCCACTAAAATGAGGCCGAAGGATATCTTATTTCAGTTAGGCTACCCGCCATGGTGGTGTAGCGGTTATGGTACTGCACTGCTGACCCGATGCTTGCGGTATCGAGTCCCGGCCGCCGCGGCTGCATTTTCAGTGGAAGCAAGAGAAAATGCTTTGGGCCTGTCTACTTTGATTTGAGTGCACGTTTAAGAACACTGTGTGGTCAAAAGTTCCGGCACCCCCATCATTTATTATATCATAGTTTTCAGACGTAAAACCTCTAAAAATGTTACTAGTTTTGCTTATTTGTGCTGCTTGGTTGTATATGTGATCACATTTTGCTTCCCATTGTTGCATTGATGCGCTGACATCATTACATAGTTTGAGAGTTTTTTTTTTAGGGGCGAAGCTTCTCATGGCGTGGGTGTGTCGCTCCTCCGTATGTATGTATGTAAGTAGCCACCGGTGGCACATACCCGCTCTAGAGTTGGTATGTGCCCCAAGGGTTGCGAGATGGGAGATGGTGGTACTTGGAGTATTCACTATAGGTGGACGCGCGGATGGACAGCACAAACAGACGGACAGACAGACTAGCAGACGGACGCACGGAGGGATGGACGCGCGGACAGACGGACGGTCGCATGAATTTACGCACGGATGATCGCACGGACGGACGGAAGCAAGGATGATCGGACGGACGCAAGCACGGGCTGACGGACGCTTCGCCCCACTTATCATAGTTCACTCTGCGAATATGGTGTGATTTTTTTTTAACGGCAGCTTTGCTGTTTTATTTGTCTTGCCGCTATGCTCTCGTCGGTGTACTGCCGTCTGGGCAAGCGCGTTTTCTTGCTGATTGTTTAAGTCAGGGTGTATACGTGACCATTTGTGTGGGTGTGTGCAAAACTTCTACACAAGTTAAGAAGGAGCTCCTATCCGTGTGCCAACATACTAGTTAAACGTCTATAAAAATTTCAAAAGACCATATAGGTGGTATACGGAAATGCGCTATAGAGAGCAGCAACTGAGCAAAATATGTTGAAATTAAAGTTGTGAATAAATTAGGATTATAGAAGAGGCGCACAATGGGGAAAGTGATGGTGACGGATATGCATCGAACAGCACAGGGTAAATAAATCACAAAGAAATATTTCAATTGTTCATCAGAATTCATAATTTTTATGACGTTTTAATGAGGGTATCTAAGTACAAGGATCTATATGGTTCAGGACTTCCGTGCTTTCGACTGTTACCATATAGAAAGCGAATATGGTTCGCAATGTGGAGCGTCTACGTCCCATTCTTTAGAAAAACTTCCTGATTTAACAAGCACTCCACGCTAACACAATTATGCTCTTGGATTTCACAAGTTCCTACACGGCATGTTATGATTTGTCAGTGCTTTCCGTAATTATCCCCCTTCTGGTATCACTTTATCTATTCCTGTCGCACTGTGAGTGTATGCACAAGTAACTAATTTGGGCATTTTTCAATGGTGAAAAAGGAAAAAAAGAAAAGAGATACGAATGCGGAGCTCAACGTGTCGAACTCTTTGCTAACAAAATCGACTTCCCCAGTAGTTCTGTGTGGGCTGAAAAACAACGTTGCTTCGAAAGAAAGGTGCTACCCGAATCGACGTGAAGTGCGACGTGGTTCTTTGTACAGTCAAACCTGACAATATAATACTGGGGTACATCAAGTTATCCATTATATCGAACCATTTTCGAACATGACAATGCTTTCACCACTATGCATGGCAATACTTACAGCTACACCAAACAAAAATAGCCGTAACCGTTCACTCTTCGCCAAAGAGGGGGAATTTCTGCCCCAATTCGGGCGAGTGAGCGTGATTAGGAAGGCGCCACGCTGAGCGGGACAAACTACTGCTTCCATCACGTGCTTGCTCGCATGATTTCTTGCCCTCGAGTCTGTCAACCTTTCGTACGCTGTCACTGGTGGCTTCTGCACGATTCTCCACTCCCTCTCATAATCCGCGAATGATTAACCGCGAAACGGAAGAACTGGCTATTCTCCATAGAGTTCTATAGCGACGAACAACACAATGGGACGACGACGAAGTGTCTATTTCATAGAACGCTTGTACCCTTGTCGCAAATTCTGGGAGCTGCTGCTCCCTTCTTGCGAGAATGGATGAAGAAGCCTCTCAGGATTTTCGAGGTGGACAACCGCTACGTCTGGCAGCGGCTAGGAAACGTGGGACCACCTCAAGTGGCACTGACAGCGAGGCAACGGAGCTCTATTCCGACGGTTTCGAGTCATCGGATGACGACTACACAGTCGTCATGAGCCGCAATGCAAAAAGAAGACTGCTACGAACATCGTCGACGACGAGTATATCCACCGTGCAGGCTACCGTGCAGCGTTGGCCACACACTATACTCTTCATGGCAGTGGACCCTTCAGCCAACCTACGGCGGCTTAACAGGCAAGTCCTCTCTGCATACCTCGAAGGACTCGCTCCAAATGAAATTAAAGACGTCAGGACCAACTCACGGAAGAATATTGTGGCAGTTGATGTTCTACACCGTAGTGCGCTGCAAAGCCTGCAGAACATCTCGGAAATCGACAGAGTGACAGTTAAATCAGTGATCCCCACTGACTGTAAAGGCAGTGTTGGCGTCATTTATGACGTGGACATTTCCATTCCCGCTGACGATTTCCCAATCTTGATAAAGCCAACTACAGACGACATCCTCATCAAGCACATCACAAGGCTTGGTCAGTCACGATGCCTGAAGATTGTTTTTGAGGGAGACAGTCTTCCCCCACACGTCAAAGTTGGCCACGTTCGCCATCAGGTCCGTCCATACATACCGAAGTCCCTACAATGCTTCAGATGCTTCAAGATGGGACATGTCAAAGGAGTATGTACCAGCAATGTCGTGTGCCCGCGGTGGGCCGAACCTCATTCAGAAGACACCTGCCACGCAACTGCGTTCAAATGCTCCAATTGCCACGGCGCTCATAAAGCGTCGTCTAAAGATTGCCCACGAGTGAGAAATGAACGCGCGGTGTTGAAACGCATGGTGCGCGACAATTCAACGCACAGGGAAGCCGCTGCTACTGTCAGGCGACGTCGGCGTCACCACAGAAGATCATCACGCAACGTGGCATCTGCCGATATAGACCCGTCATCTCAAGCAAGAAGAACTGGCCCCCCATCGTCAAGCTCTGCGAAGACGGATACACCGAAAACAGAATCAGGGTCAAGACTCCCAGATCGTGAAGAGTGGCCATCACTTCCACGAACACAGCCTGTTTCAGAGGTGCATCGATCCCCGCCAACCTCTATGCCATCACGAACCACTGATGAAAAGACAACTAAGGATCGCCAGGTCATCAACATGTTGTAGACCCTTATGAGCGCAATGCGCATGCTCCTAAGCAACATGAACACCCCATCAGCGCAGAGCGCACTCCAAGTGCTGGACACTTTGAGTCCGGTGCTTGCAGCTCTAAGGTAAAACGATGGCCCGCAACATGTTATCCTTTCGCGAGGAGGTCAAGAACGCATCTGTCCTTCAGTGGAATGCCAGAGGACTTAGGGCGCGTATGTCCAAGTTACGGCAATATGTATTCGAAAACCAGTTCTCCATAATTGTGATTTGTGAACCGAACCTGTCAGCCCAGATGAGACTGTCTGGATATGAGTGCTTTATGTCTTCTACCCATGGAGAACGCAGCAAGGTCGTTGTGTTCATACGGCGCGACTTAACTTATGTTCATCACCCTGTACCCCCTGACGAAGAAAACCAGTACGTTTGCCTAACAGTAAAAAACAAGATGACCACATTCACCATCATCGGAGCCTACTTACATCCATCAAGTCGTCTAGACCGAGAGCGCTTGCGCGGAATTTTGAATTCAACTCTTCAGCCATGGGTGATAACTGGTGACTTCAATGCCCACCACTACTTATGGGGAAGCTCCAGGGTCAACACTAGAGGTAGACAGTTAGTGTCTTTCGCTTCTGAATGTGAACTTATCCTCGCAAATGATGGCAGCCCTACTTATCTGCGCGGATCGGCCTATAGCAGTTGCTTGGACCTCACTTTCGTCTCACGCTCGTTCACACGCAGAGTGCACTGGTTTTCGGATTTGGAAACAAGGGGTAGTGACCACATCCCAACATACCTGAAGATTGACGGCTTTTCAAGTCTCAAGTCCTCCAGAGCCGTCCAGTGCACCGATTGGCAAAAATACAAGTTAATCATGGAAGACTATGTTGGCGCCTCACCTTTCAGTCTAGAGGACGCAATAAAGAGTGCCCTACAGTCAACGACGCGTTCGCTTCCGGTGAGCTCATCTCGCACTGATATGGACATTGATCTCGAGAAACTCCGAGCGATTCGTCGTCGTGCAGAACGACGTTATAGACGCACGAAATCACTTGATGATCTGAGAGTGACCAGACGCACACAAAAAAAAAATACAGCGTCACATGGACAAGTTAGCCAAGCAACGATGGGTATCCTTTTGCGAGTCTTTGGATCCCAGAAAGCCTCTGTCACAAATCTGGAGAACTGTCCGGGGTCTTCGTACAACCATTACTCAGCGCTACCCATTAAAATCTCTGGCACTTCACTTACGCTGCGAAAAGATTGATGTCGCAGATTCCTTCTGTCGAAGGATTGCCTGCGGCTCAAATTCAACTGGGACAAAGACGCCCGACGTTTCTGTACCCTCACGTGATCCCCGAATGGAGATTTCGTTTTCAATGAACGAACTAAAGGCTGCGCTTGCTTTGTGTAGACGTTCTTCAGCGCCAGGACCTGACGGCATTACTTACCGCGCTCTGTGTCACCTAGGAGATCAAGCTCGGCAGGCACTCTTGCAGCTGTACAACGACTCCTGGCAAACTGGCATGGTTCCACAGGAATGGAAGTCAAGTCGCCTGATTCCACTTCTCAAAGCCGGCAAGTCACCCTTGGACATTTCCTCTTACCGCCCGATTGCCCTCGCGAGCTGTGTGGGAAAAGTTATGGAAAGGATGATTTTAACGCGTCTGGAATGGTACTTGAAATTCTACGAAATATATCCAGATGCCATGTCCGGGTTCAGACGAGGCCGCTCGTCAATTGACAATGTAGTTGACTTGGTGACATATGTAGAACACCAGAAGGCCTGCAAGCGGTTATCTGCTGCTCTATTTCTTGACGTTAAAGGGGCCTACGACAATGTCACCCACGAAGCCATTCTCAGCGCACTAGAAGGAGTGGGACTCGGCGGCAGGATATATACGTGGGTTCAGAGCTACCTACAGAATAGATCATTTCACGTGCAGACAGAGAATGGCCCGACGCCCGAGTATTACTGCAGCCGAGGAGTCCCGCAAGGCGGAGTGCTAAGCCCGACGCTGTTCAACCTAACACTCATTGAACTAGTTGGCAAGCAACCAAGCAGTGTACGACTTTCCATTTATGCTGATGACATCTGTGTGTGGACATCAGGTGTGACTCGACTTCAACTTCGCGCTCGACTTCAGAAGGCAGCATCAGTGACATCGTACCACTTACGCAAAGGAGGGCTTGAAATCGCAAGCGAGAAGTGTGCAGTCGTGGCCTTCACCAGAAAACCAATGTCCGCTTACGGCATATCAATTAACGGGCAGTTGGTGTCATGCAGCCGGAGTCACAGGTTCTTGGGAGTCGTAATCGACCGAAACCTCTCTTGGACACCCCACGTAAACTACGTGAAAAAGCGGCTGACTGCCATTTGTCACTTATTCAGGTTTCTTGCTGGAAAAAGTTCGGGAATGTCTGTCGAGTCTATGTTACAGCTGTACAAGGTATTATTTACTGGATTCCTGCGGTATAGCCTACCTGTTATATCTAACACATGCAAAACGAACCTGCGCACAATCCAAAATATTCAAGCCCAAGCGCTTAGGATATGCCTTGGTTTACCCCGCTGCGCATCGACAGCTGAAACAATTGCCATTGCACAGGACTACTCGATCATGACGCACATCACCATTGAAACGATGCGTACGTACCTCAGGCAACATGCTAGGAATCCTTCCCACCACTTGGCAACCCTCGCTACTGAGAGGCCCCGCACGAAATTTAGTGCAATTGTCTGCGCTCATCGTGCGTCGTTTACGTCAGGTTTTACGCCTGCTGAGAAACTGGTGTATCCTCCGTGGTGCCTGACACTTCCACAAGTACGTGTTTCAATTCCAGGAATACAGAAAAAATCAAATTTGCCTTCGTCAGCCCTAAGACAATTGAGCTTGAGCCATCTGCACAAAATGTACAACAACCACGTGCACATATACACCGATGGTTCAACCACAGCGTATGGTTCTGGTGGTGCGGTGGTGATTCCAGCTAGAGGAATCACTCTGCGAATCAAACTGTCACATGCCACTACATCCACAGCCGCAGAACTTGCGGCTTTGCGTGGCGCCATAGAGTACATCAAATCCCAAAGACCTAGTAAATGGGCTGTATTTTCCGACTCAAAACCAGCCCTACAGAGCATGCAGTCAGTCCTTCGACGAGGTTGCCATGTACAATTAACTTACGAAGTTGTCAAGCTCGTTCACCACGTCACAGAAACAGGCCACGAGGTCAAGTTTCAGTGGCTTCCTGGCCATTGTGGGATCAGTGGCAATGATTCCGCAGACAACGCGGCTCGTACATCGCACCAAGAAGAACACACCCTTCCGATTCCTTTGTCAAGGACTGACGCTGCAAATCAACTTCCTCACCTGGCACGTAGTCTGAGTCTGCAGGAGTGGAACACCCCAAGCATAAGACATACGAGACTATACCAAATAAACCTTCGACTCGAACTTCGACCTCCATCCGGACTTCGTCGACGTGAAGCTTCACTTTTTTGTCGCCTATGTTTGGGGGTTGCCTTCACAAAAGCATATAGAACCCTCATCGAATTGACCGACAATGCGGAATGCGACGTCTGCTGCACCAAAGAAGACATCGACCATCTGATATGCCATTGCCCTCGATTTGCTTCTGAAAGACAGAAGCTTTCGGATGCAATGCGACAATTGGACGATCGGCCACTCTCTGTGCAGATGCTACTGGAACACCGTCATCGCCTTTCATCGGCTCAAAAAGCAGTCAAAGCTGTCTTGTGCTTTTTGAGGACTACAGGTTTCTGTGACCACCTTTAACTTTTGTGTAGTGCCACCGCTGCATACGCGCCAGCCGATTGACTGACAATCCTCCTTTTCTCTCTCTCTCTCTCTTCTCTTCTCTTTCCTCTCTCTCTCATCTTTATGTCCCCTTCCTATTCCCCAAGCGTAGCGTAGCAAACCGGACATGTGCCTGGTTAACCTCCCTGCCTTTCCCTCTTGTTGTTTACCCCCCCCCCCCCTAACAACACAATAGAACGTGGAGAACACAACTATGACATCAGTGCTGCGTGCAGCATCACAAAAACACGCAAAGTACTATTGAAAAACATGGCCTACTTAAGTGCCAAGGCGCACTACAGGCTTCTGGTTCCCGTCAAGTCATCGCATCTGCTTATGGCGATATTGAGCTGTTGTTTATCTCGATGCCGTATTTTCTCGAGTTTCATCAGCCCTTGCTTATAATCTAAACCCACAACTATACAACAACATAAACTTGGATACTAAAAAAACGCTTGTTGTCACGCCCCCACTTTCCTTGCACTACTGTGAACCAGTGCCGTGGAGAAAACTGATGTACCGAACTTCGCACAAAAACACGGTAATTGTCAAACCTCGATAATTACCATCTTAGGTGATATAATTTATACGGCATAAACTATAACTACCAATTCTTGTACTTCTGCGTGATTTATAGAGGCGAGCTTCGCTTGCTGGCTGTTGTATTTCTTGTGTCACTAGGCGTTAAATTGATTCCTAACTGGTGCTTTTAATTTTGTGTCAAAAAGAGACGGAATCATTCTGAATCAAGCTAGTTTTAATTTTGTCTGTGGACATTGAGCAGGCTAAATGTTCATGCAACACGTTATGCCACTCCCCGAAAAGTTTCTACTTACGAAAGTTTACCAACATGGACAAAAAGAATATTTGCAGAAGGCTTCAAGGCGCTCCATCAGTGCTCCTATGTCCATGCATCTGTGGTAGCAACTAAACTTTACTAAGATACTAAAGTGAGCCCAACGCAAGTATTCGTGAGCAGTCCTAATTTTAGAGCAAACATGTGCACAATACACGTGAGCGATTTACAGCATTCTCTGGGAAGTGCAATAGGTGTCAGTTCCAGTAGTTTGTACGCGAGCAATTTCGCGAATTCGAGAGGGATGTAGCAATCACCGGAGGATTACCGTCTCATTTCACCTGACGACTTCTAGTTTTAAGGTGTCGGCGGAATGTCGCCTTTCGCGCGTAATTAAGCATAGGGCGAAGCCTTTGCGCAGGCTGACCCGCGGTCACCAGCGTGACGCCAGAAGGAAGCAAAGCTTACCAGAAGGTGCACTTGTGCAATATGACGAAAACGATTACATAGAAACCAGAAGTAACAAGCAAAAATATTTGCTGTATCGGTCTCACACTCACCTTGCTGTCCGGCATGCGCATTAATCCAATCGATAACGCCCCAATGCACGCGCAATCACGTCGCAGATGGTTGGTTTCTGATTTGCGGATGTAATAATACATTTGTGTAGTGGTTATTATTATTTTTTGTTTGATGACCCCTGAATTCCAACCTTCACGCAAAGGCCGTGGTTCTGTAAAGCTCTCCTCTCTCCAATTCTCAAGTATCTGAGGTCGAAGAAAATGCTATAGTTTGCATTTCACAAGCCGAAACGGCAGCAGCGCGTGTAGTAGAGAGAGAGAATGCATGTCGTGCAAAAACACATGGTCACTTGCCTTTATGTGGTTGGTTCGCTTCTTTATTTTGCCTGCTACTGACGATCGCATTGAATCACAATTTTTTGGAGGGGTGGGTGGCGAAAAGCCCCTTTTGTTGAAGACGGATACGGACAACAACAGAACGAAGAACACAAACAGCAGGTATGCATTCGACGAGTAGTGTAGTCTCAAGAGCCAGCGAGAAGCATAACTTTGCGATAACGCTTTCTCTTGAACCAAAGCCGCTGTGCACGTTTTCTTGGGCACAACAAGACATGCGATCTTTTCTGTGCGAACAGAAAGCCTCCGAAAGCTGCGTTCCCATCGGGCTATCGCCTTTTCAAGGCTCCGCCGGATTTCTTCCTTGCACCCTTTCGTCCTGGCCGAGTGAGCAGAGCACAGATTTGGTGGGCTCAGGCAAGAACACAAGGGTGCGAATTCTCCGTCGGCGCCTTTTTTTTCCCGAGATTTCTACCACCAGCGCCGAAACAAGAGAACTATTGTAGCTCGTGTGGCGACGGCGGTTGTTGCTCATACATTTCGAATGGACTGTCTCCGTAGACGACAGGACAGAAATGCCGTACTGCCGGTGATGCGTCGAGCCGGAAACACGTCTTTGCTCTTAGGAGTGGGCCCCTTTGCAACGGCGGAGCATCGGTGGTGACGGTGGCTACGGGTCATCCATCAAATGTCCCCGCATGTCCTCCGTGGTCCATCGAAGTGCGTACCCGACCAATGTCCGGCTCGTGTGCGATTCAGTTGCTTCCCTTTTGTTCGGGCGCACTCTCCGATACTATGACTTGGTTGGCAGATCTTATGCTCCCTTCTTTTTTTTTTCTTTTCCTTCGTCGCTAGTTCTGTGAAGGCAGCTTGAGAGCGTAATGCTCTCACAAACTTCGAGGGAAGCACTGCACTCGGGGATATCTGTAACACATGACGGGAGCGTAGTTTAACGAAAGTAGTGGGCTGCCGGAAAAATAAAAAAATAAAACGGGAAAATAAGAAGTAGAACCATTCTAACTTTTACTGGTGTTTTCATCAAAAAAAACTGCCAGGACAGATGAAGGACACTGAAGAAAAAGGGGAAGATGACTTCGAGGCAGGTGCGGACGCGATTGAAAGAAACGAGGAGAATAAAAAATGCATAATAAACGCGCCTTATTACGGCTTGGGTTCTCAAGGGTGCACAGTAATACAGACTGGAGGACTTTTCGAGGCTTCCACGCTGCAGGAAAACATGAAACAGGATCAATATTTATTGCACACGAAGGACTGGTAGAGGAAGTCCAACATAAAAGACAAAGGATAGAGAACAGATTCATCGTTAGGTAGTTATTTTAAAGACTGGCAACTACAGATAGTAGCAGTAGATGCAACTTTCTCAGGTGGAGGCTAGCAGCAGTAAGAAGGAACAAGGACTCAATCAAATGGCATGCAAATGCTTCCTACGATAGCAGGCAAAGAGTAACAGTACTCCGAGCAGTAGGAGGAAAAAAAAATGAAGACTGATCGTTAGCTGAAGTTCTGTTGCATACAGAATTGAGGGGGTAATTCAGCCTTTTGGGGTACTTCGGTGTATGCAAATTATTTTCTGACTAGGTCGCTATAGCGGCAGACTGCAAAGTCGCGTACATTTGATATGGTAACGTTTGTGCTTCTCCGTCATCGTATGCAATATCGGGGCTTTATCACGCCCCTTTATTTTCAGAGATTACCTTCCGTTCAAGTTGCTGCAGCACGGGCATCTGAAGGTGGAGTGGAAGAGAGAGTTTCTCTGTGGCACGGGTATTTTATCTCCCAATGAACCTTATACTTCTTATGAGGAACTAAAGTTGATGGATCCATCACTCTGAAGCACCCTTGAAAAGGAAGTACATCAACAAAATCAGTGGCTTTCAGAAATAATTGTTGAGAACAAATACTTGATTGGGAGATGTATATAGCCTACACGCGGCCTTGTCAGGGTTGTAGGAATTTGTATGCCTTCCTGATGCAGTTTTGCTGCTTTCTCCGGTCGTTTTCAATATATATGTGGGGTTTAACGTCCCAAAACCACCATATGATCATGAGAGACGCCGTAGTTTAGGGCTCCGGAAATTTAGATCACCCGGGGTTTTTAACGTGCACCCAAATCTGAGTACACGGGCCTACAACATTTCCGCCTCCATCGGAAATGCAGCCGCCACAGCCGGGATTTGATCCCGTGACGTGCGGGTCAGCAGCCGAGTACCCCAGCCACTACACCACCGTGGCGGGGCTCTCCGGTCGTTTTCCTCCTCAAAAAGAAGGTATTATTGTTGATTTGTTTTTATGCCAGTTCCAAATTATCTGACAGCTGAAGGAGCAAGAGGTAGAAAAAGTTGATAAAAACAACGAGACAAAAACACTCTAGAAGAAATACTTACAAAATTACAGAAAACAATTGGCTTCGTATCTGCATGTAACCTTCGACTGTCGAAAGACGATAGTCTTGCGTGTGAAGAGAGTGAACAAAACATTTATTTATTGTTCTGCGCAAGAAAATCGGTGAATGGTATTCCGGAGGCGCTGCGTTAGAGTGCCTCGAGCGTGCAGCGGAGGTGAAAGAGCGCATCAAGTCACGTCACACGTGAGAGATGAGTACCATCTGGCAGCTCTTTTTGAAAAACAAAGCGTCTGGCCCTGAGACGGGCGTGCGCGCCCGTTTCACAGGTGATAAGGTGTAGAACGCAAGGCGACGGGTAGGTGCCACCACCATGTCGTCTCAGCAAAGCGTTGGAAACACTCGCTTCTTCGTGCAAACGTTGCATGGTCAGCGCAGCATGATAAGCGTTACGGTCCTTAGAATTACTTATGTATGCCTTTTTTAATAAAACACGAACATGCAGAATATATATGTGTTGTTATGATGCCTCAGGTATGCGCAATAGTTGCTTTTAAATTGACAATCGCAAACGTATGAACGCTGATGCTTGAGCAACAGTTGTGGACGCTGCGGATGGGGTCGGCCATTCGAGGTATCGGCTGGTGCTGTTTAAAGTACCCGGTTCCTGGTAACGGTGGACAAACAGACAAATGCAGAGACAGACAGACAGACAAACAGACAGACCAAAGGTTATCGTCTTTAAAAATTGTTGATGGTTCCTTATTCATCGCTTTAAAGGGGAGAGGAACATTTAAATGAGCTGAATGTACTAAGGAATCAACGTTTGCGGCTTTTTTTAGCTCTACTTTTGTTTCGTATAATCTTATTGCTACAACAGTGAAAATCCCAACAATAATAAGATTTGTTCACTTGCCATTTTATAGAAAGAACATATATATATATATATATATATATATATATATATATATATATATATATATATATATATATATATATATATATATATATATATATATATATATATATATATATAGTCTAGTAGATCCTCCGTGAGCGGTCACAACGTGGTTTATTTCGACGTTTCGGCCTAGAGTCTGGCCTTCATCAGGAATAAAGATACAGTTTGTCGGTGCTCAGCTTTATACAATCTCAAATCAGAGGGCAAAGTAAGAGGGCAAAAAAAAAAAAAGAAAAAAAGAAAAGAAAAGGAAAAAAAAAGATACAAATAATATACGGTGAACGCCCCTCGGGTGCCCCCCTTCCACTTTTCCCTCCACTCCCCCCCAACTCTCTCCCCCCTCTCCCCTTCACCTTTCTGATGTCAGCGGTCTGTGTATGTTTCCGTTCACTAGCGCATTCCTCCCGATCAGACGGTCCCTCCTGGCACTGGCGGTTCGGTGTGGGGCAAAAAAGAGCTTTTCAGGAAGTCCTAAGCCTTTAACTGCTCGGGGTCCCGTAAACAATTCGTCGTAGCAGGACGGGGGCCGCGTATTGTGTCAGAGGCTGGTCAGCGGGCATTTTAGGAAGTTCTAAGCCTTTAACTACTCCGCGCCCTGTCAACATTTCGTCGTAAAAATAGGGGTGCCCCGTATTGCGGTAGGCTGTGCAAGCGCGTGCAATGCGAATTCCTGGCCCGCTTCTAAATTGCGCGTGTCGTGGGGGCCTCCCGGCTGTGCACATGGTTGCTGTTGGGCATGTCGTGCATGGCACAATTGATTGGGTAGTAAAATAAAACAGAAAACAGACGACAGCTGCACTTAGGAAGAGTAGTTACACTTGGAATTGTTTTAGGTTGTCCAGTGTCCTTCGCAGCTGCAGTGCCGTGAACTCAGTTACTATTTTCATCGTTGCCGTTATTGTTTTCTAATGCTTTAATTGCTGCAAGTGTACCAGGATTCTCATTTATTCCTCTATCGAGGGTGTTAAATCGGTGGATAAGGTATGACTCTCGTTGTTCACGTTCTCGATTTGATTTAAATCCCGTCTCTAAGAGCGTTACTGATAGTTTGTCGATTGCATGGTCGGGAAGATTGAGATGTTTTGATAGAGGTAGACTTGGGGCTGATTTCGCATGGGCTCTGTGATTATTGAAGCGAATCCTAAATGGTGTTTCTGTTTGTCCGATGTACTGCATACCACACACGTTGCATTCGAGTAGGTACACCACATTAGAAGAATCGCATGTTAGGTTTCCTCGTATGTTAATCGAAAACTTGGATTGCGTGCTGGTTGCTTTGTCTGTTTCTCGCATCGCCTTACATACAAGACATCGTGGCTTTAGGCAAGGGCGGCATGAATTATTGGGGGGTGATGTGTTAATTTGGGAGTGGACAAGGGTGTCTTTGAGGTTACGTGGTCGTCGGTAAACGACGCCTGGAGCGGATGGGAATGCGCGTTTCAGACGTTCACTTTGTTCCAGAATGTTGTAATGTCGTTTAAGGATTTTGTTTACATTGGGGAAGTTTGTGCTGTAAGTCAAGCAGAGGTTTGTTCGTTGTGGGTCTTCTCGTGGTGGTCGCTTCATAAGTAAGTCTTCACGCTTTAGTTTTCTCGCTTTTTGAACAGCGTCATTAATTACATGTGGGGGGTATTTTTGTTGCTCGAGCATAAGTTTTAGCCTCTGTGAGCTCGTGTCAAAGTCAGCGTCTCTAGAGCAGATTCGCTTAAACCGGTGAGCCTGACTGTATGGAATACTGTTTTTACAGTGGCGTGGGTGATCGCTTTGGTAATGAAGGTATTGTTGTCGATCCGTTGGTTTGCGATATAGGGTTGTAGAGAGCTTCTCTTCTTCTATCGTTATGGTAACATCAAGAAAATTTACGGTAACTTGCGAGTATGTGTGTGTGAAGTGTATGTTCGGGTGTACAGCATTGTAAGTGTCTATAAAGCTGAGAAGTTCGTCCTCGCTGTGGGTCCAAATAAGAAAGATGTCGTCTATGTATCTTCTGTATAACATTGGTTTCAAGGAACTTTGTGCAAGAAATTCAGATTCTAGCTTTCCCATAAATATGTTGGCATAATTAGGTGCCATTTTGGTGCCCATAGCGGTCCCGCTGATTTGTCGAAAATACTCTTGGTTAAACTCGAATGAATTTAATTCGAGGACCATCCTCGTCAATGTTGCAATGGCAGAGAAATCTGGGGTGTTAGACTGTCTATGGTTTGTGTACATGTTTCTTAGTGCAGCTATGCCGTCATCGTGAGGAATATTTGTATATAATGAAGAGACATCAAGGGTAACCAAGTACGAGTTTTTCGGCACACAGATACCCGCAATGTCTCGAAGAAAATGTGTGGTGTCTTTTATGTACGACGCGAGGGTGCATGGAATGTGGCTTATTAGTTTGTCCACGTACCCTGATATGGGTTCAGTTATTGTACCGATGCCTGATATGATTGGTCGACCTGGGTTACCGGGTTTATGAATTTTTGGGAGGATGTAGAAGCGACCTGGACGAGGGTATGCTGCTTGCATCAGTATATATATATATATATATATATATATATATATCTAACAGACAATAATGTAACATATATATATATATATATATCTAACAGACAATAATCTAACAGACAATAATGTCAAGGAATGTATAGGGCAAGTTATTAGAACCAATTCAATGTCAATAAGAATTTAGAAAAGTGGGTGAAAAAATTACTCGCGTGAACAGGAATCGAACCTATGACCTTAGAATAACGCGTTCGATGCTCAATTGCAGAGCTATCACGGCTAGCTCAGTGGTAGAGCACCACAGTTGCGCCTGTAACGTGTGGTCGCCAGCTTGGCGAGTGAGCCGTTATTCCGGTAGCCTGATTTCATCACGAAGATGAATGTGCACATTCATACAACTGTATTAGGACTTTGCCTTCTATTCAGAGACGTGGCAAGCAGTTAACAATCACTTGAAACAAAGTGACTGACATGTCAGAACAAAAGGCAAGACAGGGTGACACACAGCATACATGCACCGTGGGGCTGGGAAGAAGCCGCGAGTCTCTTTCGAGAGTTGAGCATCGGCCCTCCACCCACGCTTTGTTAAGCCGAGCCTCCTAATTGCCGCTCGTTATGGGAGCCCCCGGACGGGACTTGGCAGATATTTGCTACCTCCTTGCTCGGTTTCGGCAGCTTGCTCCTCTTTTATTCTGCCTTTTTTCTATTCTCCGCCCCCCCCCCCTTTTTTTTTCGTGCGTGTGTGTTGCTCCGGTAACCACGTACGACCGAGTTCCTGCGGCGAGGTTTACATTTTTGTTTTCTTTTTTTATTTCACTTTCTTAACTGCAGCTCTGGTGCCACTAATTTTCTTGCTCTTGCGTTCACTGGGTATACGTGTCGATTCTTAATTCCCCCTCGGTGGGATCTGTGCCGATCGTTTTTACTTCTGCTTGATTGCCCCGTCTTTTCCGCGAGTGGGTGGGTGGGGGCGAGGTTGTCTAGGTTGGACGTATTGCCGCATGAGCGCGCGTAAGTATTTTGCATTCTGTCTTGCGCTTCAACAAAATAGAAAAAGAAAAAAAGAATGGGCTAATGATAAATCTAACTGATGCTGAGGTACTAGAGAGGCTTCCACTTTCTCGTTTTTATTGTCTGGTTCCAGCGAAAAAACTGATCTCTGCAGGTTTATTTGTTTATATACGGTTTCCTTTTTTTATCGGTCTAGTTTTCTGATTGTGTTTATTTTTCACGCTTGTTCTTTTTATCACTGGCACCTCAAAGGGTTGAGAGTGCGGAGTTAAGAGCAATATTTGGTTTTGGGCACGCTGATTTCTCGAAACAGCTTTCAACATTGTTGCGCTGAATAGTCACTTACTATGTATTTCACCTGTCGTTGCCCACTACAACAAAAAACATTGCTGGAACTCTTTCTTCTCGGCACAAACGTCTTCATACCATATAATTTAAACAAAAAGCCCCAGCTTATCTTGATTCTTGATGATAGAAAAATATTAGCATCTACTTACGTTCAACGGTGTCGTAGGCAGTAAAGTCTGGAGAAACTCGAGAAGTTTACAACGACGCTGAGTGTGACGGAACAGAAAATGATAGACCTCACATCAAATTATGTGAAGGCAGCAGAGTGTACCACAGAAAACAAAGCATTAATTGGCCTTCTAGCCGACATTTAGAAAAGAAGGTAGAGCCATAAAGATTCCATAATGCAAAGGACAGGTAACCGGCAGTCAGTGGGGCAGAACTGGCCCCAAGAGATTGGAAACAGCTGAGGACAGGGTAAACAAAAGTGAGGTGATAAAAAAAGTGGTTCGCATTAATTTTACAAGACAAGGGGAATGGGAGGTCAATAAACAAAACTAATCTGTCAACGATGACGCTGGTGATGATGGTGATGATAAATATGGGGCACCTTTTATTTCAGAAAACGCCAGTGGCTCAGCTTGTTTAAAGGCTAAAAAGAGCATAATCTCGCAGCCACATACAGAACTGTCTTCAACATAATGGTGTGCTTAGATGCGCTTTCGCAAGGTATTCAAGGTGCAAAGTATTCAGCGAAATGTTCGCAAATGTTTCGTTGACCCAGAAAACAAAATTATTTCATGAAGGTGTATTCTAAAGTTAATCACATTCACTCTGTTGATCAAGTAGCTAACGACGATGAAATGAACCTCCTTATTCGTCATTTATTTATTAATGAAATTTATTTCATTTAGCAGCGTGGTCTGCCGTCATAAATGTTCCGCGCAGCCGAGGGGTACATGAACCACTTGTGAATTCATTTATTTATTTATTTTTTTACTATTATTTTTTTCTTCCTTTCTTTTCTTTTCTTTTCGCAACTATCTTGACGGATTTCGGTGTCGCGTTAACTTAATGCAAAAAAGCTTAAAAAAAACGACAAAAGAGGCACTAGCCAGCAGACACTTCAGCGCTATTTTTGCATGATTATATATTAGAGCCTTTATTATTAGAACCACGATAAATGGGGATCAAGATCACAAAATTCTAAGGTTTTATGGTGACATTGCCATATTCTAATATATTTGTGTTGACTTCCGACGAATCACTGTGTACCCTAGCCGACAAGTGTGAGAGTAGCGTTTTAGATTAATCTGCAGAAGGCAATGTGGTGCCATTATTATGGGTGGTGAAAGGAGCCATTCCCGTTAAATATGAACTGTAATGTTTGACGGCTTGGCAAGAGGGCGAGAGAAATGGCAGCTTGCCTCTTTAACCTACGCAAGAGTACATTCCCGTTTATAGTTCACAGAACGCTTCACGCACAGGAGGTTGCTGTCATTCGTGCACGTTAGTGAGAGAGAGAGAGAGAGAGAGTAGGGTATCAAGCTTGTGTTGGCTCTGTACATAATATTTTAACAGAAACCTGGTAATACTCTAAGCTGCAGTTTTTGTTGGTTCACTTTGAAAGAAATATTACATCTAGAAAAGTGAAAGTAATCTTTGCATGTGTTTTCACAAGCGCCGAGTGCAAATGTTTTTCATGAGTTCCATAATTAAGGATTCATGAATGCTTTGTTATGCGCACAACAGTAATGGTACATGGTCAAACATAAACAGTTTGTTGCAATAAAACACATTTACCTTCACGTACTTGTCGGTCATTACTAGCGCTTTCTTCGTCTTTTCCGCTGCTCGGAATAATAGACTCTAAAGACCTGAATCGTTCATTGTTCGTTAATAGCCAAAAGTATCCAGTTCTCTCTCTCGCCTTCACTTATCCACTTTGTAAATGTTTTATGAAGTGAATGCAGTCTATTATAATTTTTACGTATCTGTTTATCATTATTATTATTTTTTACTTTCTCTATCATTCAGTTTCTTGCCTGTGTGCCTTCTTCGTTATTACTCTGAAGCTTCTAGACTAGTCTGGTGCGTTGCAACTGTGAAGCACTTGTTATGGGTTCAAACACCACCACTTGTTTTTATTTATTGTTTACAATTTTTAACTATTCCTATTCCCCCAAACAAGTTTGTTCTTCGCTTCAGCTCCACCGAGTATAGAGACGCCGTAAGAAAATAGCGTACTGTCGATCAGCAAGCAACTACCCACACATTCCGCGATGAACTCCCAGGAACGAAAAACGTTGGCTTGCTTGTCCATAAACTTTTCTCCCTTACCCGACGCGCATTTTCACAATGGTTTGTGCGAATAAAATGCCAAACGTACGCATTCACTCACGTCATCCATCTTTCTTGAATATGCGCGGACGTTGAAGTCATAGCGAATGGTTTTCGTGATTTTTCGACAAAGGAAGACCATTCATCCGCGAGCACTGCTTGCCCTATTTTCTTTTTTTTTTCATTGCGAGAGTGAATTAGAAAATTTACTATTGTATAACCAGCTCCAGGTTCTCCTGTTGTATGCACACATCCGAACGGGCGAAACTGGATTTTAAACAATAATAATAAATAAACATTTTCCTTGTTCGATTACGTTTCTTCCTATTTTTTTAATTCACTTCTTTGGTTTGCACCTGATGAGAAATACTGGGTGGACGATTTGGTAGTTCTGTTCGCACTTTCTTGCATTGTGCGCGTGAAATAAAGTTTTCACACGCTATTTCAGAGCTATATTTCTTTATGGTGAAAGCAATTCAACTAATTGTAGAGATTCATTATCACATTGCCAGGATGTCAGGGAGACGTTTATCATTCTTCCACATATGCTCTGGCAGTGATCTGTGTTACGGAATACGTCACACATCAGCGAACAAGCCAGCGGCGAGCCGAGGGCTTTAGCGGGTTTTTCCCGGCTAGTCCCTCGGGGCTTAATTGAATATTTTTCGTTGTCTGTGAGTCACATTTACGATTGCGTTGAACAGACTGCCAAAGATTGAAACCTCGCAAAGCTTTGAACGCAGACTGCAATCCACGGCGGTAGTCAATTCAGTGGCTGTGTCGCAGAACACTTATCCTCTATTCGATTTGTAGTTATGCCTCCCGTATTCTAATGTTGACGGAGCGTAAAAACGTGCGTAACAAAAAGAAAATCAGTAGATCCCGCGTAACTTGGGCATCGACTTAATGCGAAGCATGCGGAGGGAAGGTGACCATGTTTTAATTTTGGTTATTGAGTGACACGTCACGGAACGACCCTGAATATATGTAAAAATGGTGCACCACAGACAACATTTACCATGTAAAAATGTACCACAGACACGTAAAGTTGCACCATAGCGGCAACATACCCGCCCACGGGTATGTTGCCATTGTTTGGCGGGAAGTGTGTGACGACATGTGCGACGGGATTGTGACACTATCACTGTCACGACCAGCGGGTCCTATTCGTCAAACCATCGTAACATTTCATACTGATTTTGGTTCACTCCCAGATAAGGGGGTGATCCTGAAAGCACTCAGACATACACGGATAGATAGATAGATAGATAGATAGATAGATAGATAGATAGATAGATAGATAGATAGATAGATAGATAGATATATGCGAAGGGCGCGTCCACACTTGAGAAGTGAAGTGAAAACGAAAATGCCAGAGCGGCCGTAAAACCACGACCGTGCGCGTCGAAGCTGTTCACATTCCTTCAGCCCCATCCCGCCGCCTCTGCAGTCGCAACCTCGACAATTAGTTCAATTTTGCCTGCTTTCTGAGAATTTAAGTTCGTACCTAATTTTGCTTATTCATGCAAAGTACTGAAAAGAAACAGCTGGCACCTTTACAAAAGTTGTTTCGTTAGATACGCTAGCAGAAACGACACGAGTGAATTCACCGGCAGCAGTGACGGCGGATTCAACCGACTGTACAGAAACGCGAGACATGTTAGGACATGCCAACTCGCTGCTGCTGCACCATCTAATTTTAGAGTTTTCGGCGCTCGCAATCCAAACCAGGCACTCGATGAACGTGTCCTCGTTGAGGCCATCAAGCTTCATTGGGCTGCAAGAGTATCCTTTGCGATTTGAGCCGATGCAAGCCACCACCGACGCCTTTGCCGCCGTGTTGAATATGCGGCCGGCTGCTTAGATCACGTGGTTTCATCTAGTGCATCAAAAGCCGTGAAGCGGAAACAGTATCCACTTTAGCGTGGCGAGAAAAGCAGCCTTGGACCGATTTTTGCGCCCCGGCGCGGCGGGGTTTTCCGGCTGCTTGGGTGGTGAAAAGAGCCAGTTTCCATAGAGTTTCGCCGCTTTCGCTCTCTTCGAGGCCAAGTGTGAACGCGCCCTAAAAGTGCCTGCAGAAGGCAAAGAAATGCTTCGCATTTAATAATCTCTGCTGGTTTAGGTGCAGAATAAATGACATTTAGGTGCGTTCTGGGGTTCGTGTTCCTTATTTACTTCTGTCCTCATTCTATCATGCTGAATCCAGTCAACATGTTTAAGTGCCAAACCACGGCATGATAAGAAGGAACGCCGTAGTGAAGGGCTTCGGAAACTTCATACCCCTGGGGATCTTTACTTTGCACTGGCATCGCACAGTACGCGTGCCTCAGGCACAGTACACTTCTCCACCAAAACGTACCCTGCGATACCGGGATCGAACCAGCGTCTTTCGAGAAAGCAGGCGAGCTAGAAACGCTCATGATAGCCGACAAAATCTAACCTAAACGTGTCGACAATTGGTGCCGAACGCACAGCCGCATGCAAGACACTAGCAGTTGATTGTGCCTTGCCTCTTAGGTAATTCTCATTATTGGATGTCATGGTACGAGAAGTCCCCGTTTCGCTATCAATTTTGGAGTTTCTTGCTCAGTGTAAGATCTGTAACAGTATTTCTTCCTCTGCAGCGGTGAATACCTCTTTCAATGGTCGATCGGGAGCAGACTTGCGCGTTCCACTAGTCGTTTCAGAGCAACTCACTTCGCTCCGAAGGGCTTTAACATGCTCCGCCACCAATTCATGGATTCAGGCGGAAATGGAACAAGCAGAATACGTCACTTCCATCATTGTGAGAGCAACCTTGGCCACGCTTTGAAGTTGACCAAGGTATTCATAATACTCCTTTGAAAATGAATACAGAGCGGTAGCATTAATAGTTTCCGCAATCGGTTTTCGCAATGTGTGCATGAAGTGCTTCCGGGCTGAATCAGGGCTGCAGTTGGTGGCGACTTTGCGTCAAATTGCATATTTTTTTTACCCCGTTTGGCAACTGAAATTTCTGGTTGGCTCGATGGCTGCTTACTTTCAAACTTCTGTTTCGCGGCATTGCATAACCATTGTTTTCTTCATTTGCATATAGAATACATTGTTTTTATGCTTTTATCATAAGTGTTCCTATGCGTCCGCACGTTCTCCACCCACCAGCAAAGTCGTGGTGTGCGGCGAGGCTCCAGGGCGCAACATGTGCCACGCCTGAAATTATGAAGTGGCGAAGTAGCGTGCATGCTGGGAAACACGTGGCCAGAACACGCTGCTTGCGTGCAGACTTTAAGCGCAAGTTTATAATACTGATGCGCAGTGCGTGTTCTCTCATGAATCGGACAAAAAATACGGGTCCAGTGCAATGTAAAGCAAGATCTCCCATCTTCAACCAGATTTTCCTATCTCAAGCTGAAGGTGGATCACGTAAATTTAACAAATAAAATTCGGTCTGCAGCTTCAAGGATACACTGTTTTAACATGTGATGTTTTCACTGGCTTGTTAATAATAATACGTTAGGTTTTACGTCCCAAAACCAAGATAAAAATATGAGAGAAGCCATACTAGCGGGCTCTGGGAATATTACCCATATGGTGTTCAACACAGACTGACATCCCATAGTACACGGGCCTTTACCATTTCTCCTTTATTGAAGTACGACTGCCATGGCCGGGACCGAACCTGTAACCTTCGGGTGAGCAGCCGGGCACCCTATAGCTGCTGGTCTACTGAGGCGGAACTACTGATTTGTTGGCTGGAATGTTTCCCTTTACTCTGATCGGGCATTGATTGATTGATTTGTGGGGTTTAACGTCCCAAAACCACGATATGATTATGAGAGACGCTGTAGTGGAGGGCTCCGGAAATCTCTGATCGGGCATTTGCTGCGTATTCTAAATAAACTATACATTCACACTAAATTTATTATAACTAGTTCGTTTATTTGCATCTGATTTTTCGTTTGAAGACCAATCAAAACTAGAATATTGTGCTCTGACTTCTTTGAATTTGCTTAATAGAAATGGTAATATTTTTATAATTCAGTACTAAATACTCCACTCAAGTACGCCCAATAGCGATCAGGGGAGATCTCATGCACAGCGTTTCCCTATTTCACTGGCACATTCGGCTTACTGCATACTGTGTGCTCGCTCCAGGAGTTTGGATGCCGCTCTGGATCTGTCAAAGCAAAACGACATTAGCAACGCAAAGTTCACCACAACAGCACGCACGCTTTCTTTGTGTTATGGCAAAGTAGGTCTACTTCACGCAGCTATCGCATTCATCCCGCATACGGAGCATGTATGGGCAGCTACCCAAATCTTTAACCACATTGCATGAGCAGAGACTTTTCCGTGCATAATCACCGTATGATGAAGACAAGTCACGTACAAGACGAGGGTAGGCGCGCACCCACAATGTGCACTCAGCTGGGCCCATCGTCTGTTAGGCAGTTCCTTTTTGAGGATGTTACCCCATAACGGCACGCTTCACACGAAACACGTGTTCGCCTTGCCCTGCTTCGGTGGTCTAGTGGCTAAGCAACTCGGCCACTGACCCCAAGGTCACTGTATATAATGCCGCCTACAGCGGCTGCATTTTCGATAGGGGCGAAAATGCTGTAAGCCCGTGGGCTCAGAATTGGGTGCACGTTGAAGGACCCCAGGTGGTCAAAATTTCTGGAGTCCTCCACTACGGCGTCTTTCAAGATCATATAGTAGTTTTTGGACGTTAAACCCGACATATCAATCAATGCTTTCGCCTTATCTCTCAAGTGGTGGCCTGTGGTGCACCTTTATATTTTAGTTCCTGCAACTCACACTTTTCCAGTATAAAATACGAGCAAAACCATCCGCCTCCACCCCACGCTGCCTGTTCTTCTGAAGCACTCTAAGACGAAAAGGAGGGGGAGGTTCCCGAGTAGAACTTGGTAGACCTTGTAGGACTACGGGAGAGCGTGTTTTGTGGCCGTGCGCTTACCCTCTACCCTTGCTTGTTTTCAACTTGCTTGGCATGGTCAATGGCACTGACGCACAGAAAAGTCGCCGCTCGCAGTTGAAACATCCGTTTAGTAATCGCCCTGGCTACCGTATTTCGCGTTCTATTTCTACCGAAGCAGATCTTGATTGTCTTCGATTGACATACACAAAACGTCGCCTTCGACCATGTGACGCCACTTCGTGACTGCGTCAGCGAGTATTCGCGTGACCAGCCGTCGCAATTTCAACGTGTGTATCTGCTAAATGATGTCTATCATAAACATGGACAGTGCATTTGTGATGTCTGTACATTATATTTATCTTTTTCTTTCATGAAACGAAAACAGACTAGACGTAGGTTTGCAGATTTAATCTTGCAACATCTCACGGTTTCACGACATTTCAACTTGTGGCTTCTGTGGTGCATATACATGGACATCGAATCAGTTTACACATTACTCGCTGCCGAGGATGGCAGTAAATATAAGCGCGCGCACACACACGCACACACACACACACACACACACACACACACACACACACACACACATATATATATATATATATATATATATATATATATATATATATATATATATATATATATATATATATATATATATATATATATATATATATGAGATCTAACAGACAGTAATGCCAAGGAATGTGCAGGGGAAGTTATTAGAACCAATGGAATGTAAATAAGAAGAAAGAAAAGTGGATGAAAAAATATAACCGGAAAAACGAGCCCTTAAGTATACACTTCTTTCCCTTATATATATATATATATATATATATATATATATATATATATATATATATATATAAGGTGTTTCAAGAAATGTGTTCAATATAATTTAAAAATAAAAGAAAGGTGGTATAGGCGTGATAGCTCCATTACTTTCCCTGTGGTGGAGAGAACCGTAGCACGTGAAAAAGGGTTTATTGGCGACTTTTGCTGCCGGCGAAAAAGGGTTTATTGAATCATAAATCCAGCAGCACTGCGGAAGTCCGACCCAATTGCGGCTGAGAAACGTCGAATGAATTCGCGAAGTGTTGGAGAAGATTAAGAAGCTCGGCGCGTTCATGGGCACTTAAGGTGTCGGCGATGGAACTCGAGAAGGTGTCACTCGATGAGCATTCCAGTGGGGAAAGGGCATGAAGTTCGGTCGAGGCGCTACTGCACGATTCGTCTGGCATGTTAAGGAATAAAGAGGAATCGAGGTACTCCACTCGACCGAGACATTCGCCGGCAAGTAGCGTAAGTGGTGCAGAAAGGGGGTTGTGGACGAAAATATTGCTTCGGCCCGCAGTGACGTCGAGTGTAGCGAAAGGCAAGGAAACGGCTCTGCGGCTCATGAAAATGTCGGAAGGTGTAAACATTACTGTAGCGTCGTTATGGTCATCGCAGCAAACAGGGACAACGGCAAGAGAGGCTGGCGGAATTTCAGTGTCTTCACGTACGACGAGTTTTGGAGACCGCTCAAGAGTTTCGTGCAAAGGTTCGTCAGACAGGTGCGAAAATTGAACTTCAGCGCGTGCGCAGTCGATGACGGCATGATGTTGTGACAGGAAGTCCCACCCGAGGATAACGTCATGCGAGCACACCGAAAGGACGATGAACTCGACAACGTACATAGAGCCTTGGATGAAAATGCGGGCCGTACAGGTGCCGAGAGGTCTGACTGGCTGTGCGCTAGCCGTACGAAGCGATAGTCCAGAGAGCGGCGTGGTCACTTTGCGTAGGGAGCGGCAGAGCTGGGCGGCTATAACAGAAACGGCAGCACCTGTGTCGATGAGGGCAAATGTAGAAACACCATCGACAGATATGGCGACGACGTTAGCAGGTGAAGTGCGAGGACTTGGGCATTTCGATGACGGCGCAGTTCTTGCCTCTGGAACTGCGGCGTTCAGTTTTCCCGGTTGGAGGAAGCGGGTCGGGGACGCATTGGGGACAGAGATCGCCTGCGAGGAGACGGCGAGCGGGAAGAGTGAGTCGGAGCTGGGCGCTGGGGTGACTGAGACCCGGGAAGATTAGTGTAGCCATACTGCGGTGAAGGATAGGGAGCAGGTAGGTGCGTGGGTGGCGGGTCATACGGTAACGGCCAAGTAGCGTTGTGTTGCGATTGGAAACGACGACGACAATATCGTGCCACGTGTCCTGGAGTACCGCAGGCGTAGCAGATTGGTCGATTGTCAGCAGTGCGCCAGGAATTGCTGACTCGCGGTGCAGCCCAAGGTGTCGAAAGAGGGGTATAGTGGGGAGCAACTGCAGGCATGGGTGGCAAAAGCTGCTGGCGGGGTCTGCTGCGTACCACCTGGGCATAAGTAAGAGGCGCGGCCACGGGCTGCATAGCCGGCGCATGGGGAACAGTCACGGCCACAGGCTGCTGGTGGGCAGCGACGGGAACAGCCTGAGCTACCTCTTCGGCAATAACGTCGCGGAGTGGTGAGGGCAGACGAGAGGATGGCGGCTGCTGCGTGAAGGGAATCAACGACAGTTGCCGAGCTACTTCTTCACGCACGAAGTCTTTAATCTCTTGCAGGGTTGGTGCGTGGTCGGGAACGGAAGTGAGACTGGAGAGTGAGTCGGCGTGTGAGGAAAATGGCCGAGTCAGGGCGCGCTGCTTGCTCAACTCGTCGAAACTTTGACACAAAGTAACAAGTTCCGCAACGGTGGCAGGATTACGGGCGAGGAGCAGCTGATATGCACCGTCATTTATCCCTTTGAGGATGTGTTGAATCTTCTCCGACTCGGGCATGGTGGTGTTCAGTCGGTTGCAAAGTCCAATGATGTCTTCAATGTAGCTTGTGAAAGATTCCGTTGGTTTTTGTGCGCGAGTCCGCAAGCGTTGTTCGGCTCTGGACTTGCGGACAGCGGGTCGGCCAAAAACGTCAGCGAACAACGTTTTGAAGATGGACCACGTCGTAATGTCGTTTTTGTGGTTGTTATACCACATTTCGGCTACGTCAGTGAGGTAAAAGATGACGTAAGTCAATTTGTCCGCGTCATCCCACTTGTTGTTTGCGCTTACCAGTTCGTAGTTAGCGAACCAGTCTTCCACGTCAGTCTCATCAGCTCCGCTAAAGACTTTGGGCTCTCGCAAACGAAGAACGCCGGGGTTGCTGGGGGATGGAGTGGAAGAGCCAGGTTGCGCGTTGTTGGTAGCCATGATGGTAGGTAGCGTTCGGTTGCGCAGCTCCAGGTTGAGGCGACGGCGAATGGCAGCACCCAGGTTCAGGCAACGGGGAATGTCAGCACCTCCACCAATTGAAAAAGGGTTTATTGGCGACTGTTGCGACGGTGGTCCTACGATGAAACACGATCGGACAAGAGCAACGGTCGAGCAGATGCCGGCGAAGATCAGCACGAGCCGAGCGAGCGAAGCCAAGCACCCAGTACCCAAGCGGTGGCGATGTTGTTTGCCAACGATGCGTTTTCTTCTTCACACACGTATACAAATAATACTTATGCCATTAAATTTATAAAATAAAGCAATTAACTTATTAACGAGTGGAAATAAGGGGTCTATTCAAATGGGCGAATTCAAGTCCTTCCTGTGAATATTCTATATAAACTTTCAAATTTCGGAAGCGTGGCCACTGGTAATCACCACGGATTGATGAAATTTGGGTAATTTAGCTGGAGAAACTGAAACCGCCGCCCCAGACAGCACATCTACCATTCACTTCAGAAACACCCTCAATCACAAAACTATTTTCCTCGCATGGGGCGAGGAGGATAAGCGAACATCAATAAGCGACCATGCGGCAGGAAAGCGTTGCCACGAAAAGGCGTATCTAGATTAAAGGTTAATGGTGAGGGAAACAGTGCCGTCATCGAGGGCATTTTCGAAGTGAATGGTAGACGCGCTGTCTGGGGCCTCGCTTCTATAGTTACTGCCATCAATAAAGTTTGTGCACATCGTAGGATGGCCTCCACCATAAATACGGTAAGGCCGCCAGTAGCCCGTTTACATCTCTTTTCTGTTGTTTCACAAGTATATACGACAAATTTCTTGAACCACTCTGTATATATAACGTATTGGGGCGAAAGCCTTGAATGCCTTATCAAACATGAAAATGAACCGGCATCCAGCGTCCCACGCGTCGACGCCGTCAACATGAATGATAAAAAAAAATCAACACCACGTTATGATGGCACGTGCTGACATCATCACATGAAATATTTGGTTGAATCAAAAAGGGCCGATAAAGAAGTAAGTGTGACCAGCCAAAGTGCCTCCGTTACTAGACCCAGTGTAATACCACGTTAGGTGCACAAATCTTTCAAAGTGGGGGGGGGGGGGCGTGCAGGAATAATACATCGAATGAGAATAAAGAAAAAGAGAAGATGGCCTTCCCTTTGAGTCGTCTTAGGCTCTGTTTTCTTGAATGCGCTGCGGCTATATGACACCTGCACTGCTGTCTTCACTTACGAGTAGCATCATGGGAAGTCTCTGAACAAGTTCGACATACCTGAGCAGACGACAATCTCCTAGATGGAGGCAGAGAGTAACATTGGCAAGTCGAGATTTATCGCGAGAAAGAGCCACAGCGAATGACTGAGCCATCTTATTGCACAAGTCGGCACAACACTGTAAAAGCTTGTATTTAAAAAAATGACACCATCTTTTCCTAAAAGAAACCATGTGTAGATGCGAAGCAGTGGGCGCTAACACAGCTTCGTATCTGGGTGAGTAATATTTTGGTGAGTTTGAGTCTGAGTCAGTCCGCTTGAAGAACATTTTAGTGAGTGTGAGTGCTAGTGAGTCCGACTCAGGAAAGTTATGGTGAGCCTGAGGCTGAGTCAAAGCGTAAGATACATTTCTAGAGGGAGTCTGAGTGAGGTTCACTCATGTTTGCCTACTGTCTTGTCTACTCATCTTCAGCATAGCTGTGAGCCTCACCTAGTTTCATGTTTATAGTCAAGTCTGCTCACGAATATTTGAAAGCAATATCCTCCATACACCATTTCAATATTTCTTAATTACAGGGGTCAATTACGTAGGGGGTGCTTTGAATGCTCCCACCACCCAATTCTTTCAGGAGCTTTTTGATCGATATATCTCGTGTTGTCATCTCTTTCAGTAAAAAGGTCCTTGCAGGTCTGCAACCACTCATAACTCGTATTCGAGGGCACTAAATCAAAAGACGCCAAGAATAGCACAGATAACGTGAGATGTTAGTGTTAAAAAGCATTGACGCCATGATCTAAAAGGCTAATGCTAGACATACGAACTCATGAGTCGACTCAGTCAGACCCACTCAAACTCAGATAAAGCCGTTAGTCTGAGTTTGAGTGAGTCCGGGAGATTAATATTTGAGCGAGTTTGAGTCCAAGTGAGTCCGGTTGAAGAAACTTTCCATGAGTGTGAGTCCACGTGAGTCCGGTTCAGGAAAATTTCAGTGAGTGAATTCTAGTGAGTACTAACTGTAAAATATATTTTATGAGTGAGTCTGAGTAAGCTCGGCAATTTTGCCGAACTATGGTTATAAGGTACTCCATAGTAGGCCACCAAGAATTATTTCGGCCATCTTGTGCGCGTTAGAGAACCAGCTGGGCTAATGTACAAGTTGTTGCGTTTGCGGACCACTCGCCGCTTATCAGCCAGCGCCGAAGTCTCGCTCATCTACTCCGGACGATAATCTGTTAATATGTATCTTGATGTGTTTTCCCACCCCTTTTGTTGAAGGTGTTCCTTTCAATTGACTACAGTCCACGCCATGGAGCCATTCTTTTGTACACCTTATTTCGGCAAGCGCTCCGCCGCGGTGATCTAGTGGCTAAGGTACTCGGCTGCTGACTCGCAGATCGCGGGATCTAATTCTGGCTGCAGCGGTTGCGTTTCCGATGGAAGCGGAAATGTTTTAGGCCCGTGTGCTTAGAATTGGGTGCACGGTAAAGAACTCCAGGTGGTCGAAACTTCTGTAGCCCTCCACTACGGCGTCTTTCATAATCATATGGTGGTTTTGAGACGTTAAACCTCACATATCAATCAATCATAATTTCGGCATGCATGCCGCATTAAAATGTCCTACGTTCTTCCTTCTCACGGCGTCTTCGTCTTCCGGCTTGCAGCCCCACTAGGCCAAATGTAACACTGTACTTAAATCTCGGTATGCCAGTTCCCTTGTTTTTCGCTCCCATCTTGAAACAGCAGCCGTGGACAAAAATTGTACCATTCTTGACGAGCTTAGCTACTGTGACGAGACAGCTATATGCTTTTTAAGAGCTTTTAAATTATACATGGTTATGCTGAGCCTACAAATTCTCAGCGTCACCCCAGGTGAAACCCTGACTACGCATTTTAAAGACGATAGTCTTTCTTGGGGGCCTTCGATGGAAAAATTTTGGTCTGTCTGTCTGTCTGTCTGTCGTCTGTCTGTCTGTACATTAGTCTGTTTGTCCGCCTTAACGATACCTCAAACGGCACCAAACGGCCAACCCCATTTGCAGCGCCCACCAATAATGCTCAAGGTTTAGCGTTCATAGTTGTGCGATTGTCAATTGAAAGCAATTATTGCGCACAGCTGAGGCACCATAACAACACTTTCAAGTTTTGTATGTCTGCCTTTATACTAGAAGAGGCACACACAAGGAACTCTAAGGAATGCAGCGTTTTAGCGCGCTGCGCTGACAGTGCAACGCGATGCTTAAAAAGTTGTTTCCAACGCTTTGCTACGACGTCATGGTGGTGGCACCTGCCCGTTGCTTTGCGTTCTACACCTTATCACCTCCGAGACTGGCGCGCATCTTTCTCCGCGGGCTGCACACCTTCATTTTCGAAAATAACTGCCAGATGGAGCTTGTGTCTAACGTGCCTCGATGCGCTCGTTCACCTCCGCTACACGCTCGAGGCACTCTATCGCCGCGCCTCCAGAATACCCTTCACCGATTTTCTCGCGCAGAACATCAAATAAACGTTTTGTTCACTCTTTCCAGATGCAAGACTATCGTCTTTCGACTACATTTGTGGTGTAACATGCAGATTTGGAACCAATTTTTTCTGCAGGAAGTTGCCCTTGCATCGATGGTATTTTAATTAACAACCCAAACATATACTGATCACTAATCTCCTGATAAAACTTTATGCGACTTAAAGGTACGGGTTCATCGTATGGTGGTTATGGGACGTTACACCTCACATATCAATCAATCAAGGTTCGGGTTCACTTCCGTAAGCAACATTGAAAGTCGACTATGTTTTTAAGAGCTGTAACAGTTACTACGCAGCGAATGCTTACCGTTCCAGCATGTGTGACAGCTGACCCAGCTCCACTTGTGCGCGTCGAAACCCCGCTCACAGGGCAGGTTTCGTATTGAACGAAGTGAGTGTCGTCTCATATGTACTACGTATGAAGTGAGCTGCTGATTAAAACGCGGTTCTGAGACACAAAGAATTCGAAGAAAATACGTGTATTGACGAGACAAGCGTATTTTTGTTCTTTTTTATTTTACTTTTCTTTTGTAGCCCCTCCGTAGCATGCTGACATCAGTAGCTGCGTACAATGAACCATGATTGATTGATTGATTTGTGGGGTTTAACGTCCCAAAACCACCATATGATTATGAGAGACGCCGTAGTGGAGGGCTCCGGAAATTTTGACCACCTGGGGTTCTTTAACGTGCACCCAAATCTGAGCACACGGGCCTCGACATTTCCGCCTCCATCGGAAATGCAGCCGCCGCAGCCGGGATTTGAACCCGCGACCTGCGGGTCAGCAGCCGAGTACCTTAGCCACTAGACCACCGCGGCGGGGCTACAATGAACCATGCCTCTAATATTAGTTGTTCTAGAAAGCGAGATTGGCAGGCGTCAAACTACACCAACGCCTGAGATGAGATCCTTCTGTGCTCTTTCAGAACAGCGCCCAAAGTAAACCCATTCTTTTATTATTCGGTATAGTAAAGTGGCGCGGTTTATCAGACAAAACTAAATGTATCATGCTGGACCTGAAGGTTTCTGCAACGCTTCTCAATGTAATCATCGAATGGCTTCATTAAAGAAGTTTATTGCCGCGAGAATCGACTGCCGCAGGAGGCAATATATTACGCTCATTTCTACTTCCACTTAACATACTGTACACTAGTTTGGGTCACCACAACGACTACCAATTATAATAAACTGTAGATAATTCGAAATAAAATGCTCAGGCTATTTCAAAATATTTCAGTGAACCAATGGGCTTATCAACCAATTCTTTATTCATTACGCATAATTTGCTGAAAGCGAGTAAATTATACGATAAAAACGTATTCTGCACGTACATAAACATAATTTGTCAAGCGTGACACATGAAAATTTTGGACAATATCCCCTACGTAAAACAGAGATACCAATACCATGAACGTGCACAAATTACGGAATGTCGACCCTACCTTATTAGATACCTGCCCAAACGAATCGTGTGTCTACCCAAATCAACTTTGATGTTTCACTCCCTAAATTTAAATAACAAATAAGTCTTTTCTTTGTGAATGACTCCACAGCCAATACAAGCTAACCTATTTTATTACACTGCCCCATTGTTTCTGCATTCGATTTTTTATGCAATCAGAGTGCCGTACGTTTACATTACCTGAGTGCGTATTTTTTCTACTACATGGTTTCGTTTTTTTTTTACTTTGATCGTATATCTTCATGCATGTAGTGCACACCTGTATGTATGCATGCTTTTTTTGGTTTCTGTTATTTAATTTTTGTCAAGCTTAGTATTAGCAGCTATGTTCATATTCAAGTTATTGTTATCAATTTGATTTTTGTGCGATAATTTATTCGCTGCTGCCTGAAAGGTCCCTCATTTCCCTTCAATCTGTCTTTGAGAGCTTTTGGCTTAGGGGCACCTCAAACACTTTGTGCTGAAAAGAAAATTTCAAAGTTCGAGTTCAATTTTAGAATCGGTCAAGTACTGGGGAAGAGTTACAAGGATTTTTTCGCACGCTTGCACTTTCTCTCTGCTTTAGTATTAGCGAGCGCGCTGAAAGATCCGCAGGCAAAGGGGTGACAAGGGGACAACAAGGTGAGCGTCTTCGTCAGCGCACGCGTCGTGACATTGGTCAATTTCTTCTCTTTTCTTTGAACACGTGGCTTACATTTGATTTAATTGCGTGCGCACGCGCGCGCGCCATGCGGCAGCCATGGTAACTATGAAGCTCATGGCATGGCCTCCGAGATATGGGCGCGCGGCGTAATTGAGAAACCCTCCGAGCGCCCGTAATCTTGGAGGCTATGCTCATGGTATATATCAAGCCAGTCAATGGCCGTGGACTTGATGTTCCTGGCATGGTCATTTTTGTTTATGACATTCATTTACAAGAGAAGAGGAAACAATTGTTAGATGACTTCAAGAATCAATTGTGAATTCTAGGCTGCCTGCTGCGCTGTAATTGGCGCACGTGTTCTCGGAAGCCTCGGCTACCCATTGGCAGCATTTTCTTACTATTATAAAAAATTGTTGCAAGAAAATCTTAAATTCATTCCAAACATGTACTCCGGGTTTGTTTGTTTTTTCATCACTTTTCACGGTACTACACGCGGCACTTGAAAGCTTTGTTTAAGAAGAGGGCCAAAGGTGTAGAGACTGAAATATTAGGGGCCGCAAATGGAAGCTCTCTTGTGTAAGAAAATTCGGGAAAATTCAGGTAGCTATTGTAACCATTTTAATTTAATCAGCGAAATAGCTCTTCGTAAAATTTTGCACTAGGGATTTTATCAACTGTAGTTACCTTAAGTAGTTTTTTTTTTAATTTTCAAATGAGAATTGGAAGTTGGCACTTTAATTATGTTAAAACGTTCAGTGACTCTGCGAAAAATAGGGGCCCTAATTGAAAAAGAAGAGTGTGGCTATTTCGCAGTAGTAGTGCAAGGCTGCATAAGAATGGAAGCTTGAGCGAGTTGGGAAACGTCCACCAAGATCAGTTTAAGGCTGGACTAACAGCGGTGCTTGTTTCAAACCCCGACTATTAGCAATGTTTTAAATGCTAATAGTCTGGTTTAAATAACGTATTTAGTATTGCTGTAAGTAGCAGGCATATATGAATATTATATTTAGCATGAATAATTACTGAAACATTCCCTTGTTTTTGTATCTTTCTTTGTCTTCCTCTTTTTTCCTTCTTTCTTCTCTTCCGTTTATCCATTCCTTGCTTACCATACAGCCAGATCTACGATTGCTATCCTCATTTCTCGAATACATGTGTAACCAAAAGTAAACTGTCTTTGTTTTCAATCCTGTGATGAAGAATCGAATGAAGAGAGTGCGTGCTGGTAGAGACAATTTGTTGCATAAGCGAGGGGCAGCTTAGTTTTATGGCAACACGAAATGGTGGGACAAAAAGCTTGAACAGCTTATCCCTTTAAAAGCCAACACTCGCTGTAACTGTGAGCAACAGATCTGGTTCAGATGTGTTGGGCCATTACTTGATGACAGTGCTTCTTGCTTTTTTGTCAATTATTTGATGACAAAGACCCTCAGTGAAAGTTTTCTCTTCAGACGTGTATTTATATGTAGATGAATGTTTTACGGTGAGGAGCGACCAGACATGTATGACCTATCTTTCTGTGTTGATGTTCTCACGCGCCTTCAATATCAGGCACGGTGTTGAGAGAAGTCCTTAAGGATTTGAAGCAAGGGCTCTTGTAGGCTCAATCGTCGAATAAAAACGAAGCCATACAAAGAAAGCTAAAAGGGCGATACTTATAAGGGGCCTCATTATCGACGACCTCACTGCCGGCAACCTAACGTGCCTCCCCGTCTCCAGTAAAGTACGCCACGTGCCAACTCATGCGAAACGCTGAACGAGTGTTCGTAAGGTGTTGGTCCACCCACTTTCCTTTTTTTTTCACTTTTTCTTTACGTTTCCCTCATATGATAGGCAGCCCATGCAAAGCAGTGGTTGCCTCATATCCCCGGCATACACCCGTTTCTGCGTGTAGATAGCTGGCCGCACGGCATTTGCGTCGTTCGTGTACGATGGCCTTCCTTGCGCCCATCGTGATATACGACGCGTCTTAAAACTGAGCGTGCGGTAGTTTGCAACGCACGATGAGGCGGTCGTTCCTGCTTCGTGTGATGGACTTGTCGCCAGAAGTTTGCCGCTGATTTAACACACTCGAGACTTCGAGGAAGAACGCTGAGTGGCTGTCGAGCAGGGCGCGTCTCTGGGAGAGAAAAAAAAAAACCGACATTGCGAGAGACAGAGAGCAAACTTTTTCACGTAAATGCTAAAAAAGTGCCTGAAAAATCAGAGAACATCGCTGGTACTATTAAAATCTAACGTCGTAAATTGAGCACCTAGCTTAGTGCGACTTGCGTCCCACACGCGCTCGCAATGGAGCAGTAATCGCCTGTAACGGACTGGTAGATATAACTACCATCCGAGCTCCTTGACCTTTTAACGCATCTTCGCTTCTATTAGATTCAAGGGATCGACTGTTGGAACTTTTTACCCTTTTGGTTTTTCTCCATCAATGGCATTCCTACAAGTTGCCATGAAGACGCATTAGACAACTTTTTTAGGGCCCTTTAACCAGTTTTACTTGTGGATATGTCCAAATTAGGTATTATTACTATGCATTGTTTGTATTTTAATAATGACAATAATAATGACAATTTGAGAATACCAACAAGTCATAAAGAAGTTAAGAAGGATTTTGGTACGGTTTCGTGATGTGGCATACAAGTCCCTTGTAATTATTTCACTGATAGTGTTTTCACTGTAGTCATGAGACAAGGTCAATTCAGGAGGCCTCCACAGAGGACATACCTTTATTAGAGAAAAATAAACGTACCTCCAACTCTGTCTAGTCGTTTTCCTCAAACCACAATAAATAATTCAGGAGATCCCTTGTAGCACCTTGGGAAGCGATGTTGTGTGAAGCATCCGGATGGAAGGTGATTTTGCTGTATTTTTTTATCAAGCGAAACTTTTCGAAATGACGCTAAAGATGTGTACAAACGTAGTACGCACATGCATACGTTGAACATTCACATATGTTTTATAGAACCATATGTTGCACAGGTTTTATATTTGCGTACTGATGTCAACGGCAACAACACCAGAAGAGGTAAGCTGATACGTAGCGCTTGAGCTCTCGAGAATGGTAGTCCTGGACACCGTTACGTAAATCAACATCAGAGGACGTTGCTTAACTGCAATTCATGTTAATACGACGTGAGAGCTGTATCACAGAAGCACTACATACATTAGTAATATCTATAAAAATAACTAGCCAGCACTGTAACCACAATATTCCGTTCACGAACATTAGGACCTATTTGGAAACCAGTTCTGAGATCTAGCGTGGCTCTGCGGTAGAATACTTGATTGCCACGCAGAATGCTGGGGTTCGATGCCTGCTGAAGCCTTGATATTTATTCTTTGCATTCAGCGGGTCAACGCTGCCAATGTCAGTTTTAGATGCGAAGCATCTTATGAGCGAGCTTGATCTGGCGGCGTCTGCCCTACACTACGCATGCGCCTACTCTTTCTCTCTCACTCTCGTTCTTTGCGCAGGTGTGTGGTCGCCTTCTCTTCTTCTCCCTCAGGCTGCCGCCGCGCACTCTCCTCCTTTAGGCAAGCGTTCGGTGGCCTTCTCACGTCTCCTCTGCCCACGCTGCAGCCTATAAACCCCCTTCCTCCTCTCCCTCTCCCTTTTAACACAAGCGCATGCGCTCTGTTGGCTTCGACAATTCTCGCTTCGCTTCCGTTCAGATGAGTTGTAACGTCAACGTTAGCGCCAGTTGCAGCAGCACTTCAACCTGATCCCGAACTCCGGCTCAGGTAAGCGCAAGCCAAGCGTCGGCATTCAGGTGCGAATACCTAGGCCCGGAACACCAACTCGGCGCAAACGGAAGCAACGCACAAACAGAACGCAATAATGACAAAGACACTGAATGTAAACCACACACTATAACGAAAAGACCGAGTGATCGTAAACGGAAAATTGGTGTGAATCCATGATGCTGCTTCGCCTCCCCTCATGGTTCCCTTTAGGGGCAGATGGTTTAATTTTTTGTTAATGCTCTTGCATTTAAATTACCAATGTCTGTTCTCGTTATTCCTAGGTAGATGTAATCTGTCAATCACCTGTGGCACATACCCGTATTCCGCGGCCGGTGGTAATGAGCTTGTGTCACACATACTGTAGGAAAGGGTTTGACAAAGTATGCGATGGACTTTTCACGATAATAAATGCGAAGCATTGCTTTGTTTACTACAAGAACTTTGAGCATCTATCTATCTATCTATCTATCTATCTATCTATCTATCTATCTATCTATCTATCTATCTATCTATCTATCTATCTATCTATCTATCTATCTATCTATCTATCTATCTATCTATCTATCTAACTCTCTGGGTGATCTCAGTATGCCCCATAACTTGCGCTAAACCAAAATTAGTGTGGGAGGGTGAGATGGCTTGGAAAATATGACGCGCTTGTCATGACATTAATAATGTCACAATCCTGTTGTGTACGTCGTCAAATAATTTGCACCAAACGTGTGGCACCTACCCGCAGGTGGTATGTGCCACTGGTATGCAGGTGTGTGCCACACGTTTATATATATCCATGAACAAAACTACATGGGTAATTGCATGGGTAATTTTGATGCGTGAGATTGCAACAGAAGGTGACAAAAGCTCTGTTGAAATTCTTACGCGACATGGACTTGAACAAGCGGCTGTAACAGCAATGTCACACACCGCGAAAGACAAGACTGGCGAAAGACACCGCGAAAGACAACTGTTTGTCTCTCTTCTCTCTCTGCTCTCTATCTTTCATCTCCCCCATCCCCCTCCCATGCTCAGGGTACCAAACCCGCTGCCTATAGGCTGGGTAACCTCCCTGCCGTACTTGTCCTCCTATTTTCCTTCCTTTTCCCTAATGCGTGAGCGTTAAGCGAAATGTTACATCGGGAGCGTTGACCTGACGAATGCAAAGGATAAATTTCAGGGTCTCGGCACGAATCGAACCCTGGTATACTGCGTGGCAATCAAGTATTCTACCATAGAGCGACACCAGGATTCGGTACGTCTCAAATAAACCCTACTGTTCGTGAAACACCAATTGTGGCAGCAGGGCTAGTTGGGGAATTTTACAAACATTACCTATATACTCCTATGATACAGCCGTCATGTCAGGCTAATGCCAATTGTAGATACGCACCATCCTCTGAAGTTCACTTATGTAGCAGTGCCCCGGGCTACTGTCCTTGCGAGCACCAGCACTTCACATCAGGCTACCGCCTCTGGTGTTGGTAATGGCTATGTTGCATTTGGCATCGTTTCGCCACTCTGATTGATATGTGGGGTTTAACGTCCCAAAACCACCATATGATTATGAGAGACGCCGTAATGGAGGGCTCCGGAAATTTCGACCACCTGGGGTTCTTTAACGTGCACCCAAATCTGAGCACACGGGCCTACAACATTTGCGCCTCCATCGGAAATGCAGCCGCCGCAGCCGGAAATCGAACCCGTGACCTGCGGGTCAGCAGCCGAGTATCATAGCCACTAGATCACCGCGGCGAGGCGTTTCGCCACTCTGAAGAAGTGGTTACTTCAACATATGAGGCTATTTAACACATGCATTTGCGTGTATTTGTACAACGTTTAGCACTACTCAGTAACGTTTCAATGAATGAAAAAAAATTATGGCACAGTCACCTTCCATCTGCATGCTTAGCTTAACATTCATTCCGAAGGTACTTGGAATCTCCCGAAATTTTTTATGTTATGATCAGTAAGACATATTCTTCAAACTTTTTAACCTTCCCATATTATTTTTGGCCTACCCCAAGTTAAGAAGGTGATCCCTAGAGCACCGAGACGTAGGCGCGCCTAGATAGATGCGTATCTAGACACCCCGAAAGTGCCTGCAGTCCACTAAGAAATGCGTCGCATTTAAGATAAACAAGAAAACACATGGGCTGCATACACCGACTAGGGGCCACACCTTGCAGCTTCTCTAGTTAAACATTGGTACAGAAAGCTTTCGCAGTGACAGAATACGTACCGGTTCATCATGATGGTCATTTCTATGATCAGATTCAGCCTGCTGGTGGATCACTCACCTACTTAAGCTCGACGACAATGAGGTTGTGTTTTACCTCTCTATCTCTCCTTGTCTGCGACACACAGCCATAAAAGAAGTCTTGTCTTTTTTTTTATATGAATACAAATATATATGGGTTACTACACATATAGTGTAACCGGTAAAATTTCGACCATCTCCGATCATGCTGAAAAATTTCGTGCAGGTATATGTGAATGTGATAAATAGTTATTGAGGTGTTTTATTTCGCAAAAAAAATTATGTTACCTTGTAGGGCACTTCAGACTTTAGGTCCCCAATCGAAACTGTGTAGCGCTAAATAATATATTATATTACTGGTTTGAACAATTACTACGAAAAAAATTTCTTTTTATTTAAAAGCGTTACTCTATCATGGCCATAGAAGTTTATTTATTTTTGTTTTAACTTTCTTTTTCAATATAAAAAACGCAATATGCTGAATATTTGGCAGTTTTAATAAAAAGCACATTTTTGCCAATAATATTTATACACGTTTTACATATTCCTATATGGAATGATTAAAATACTTTTGAAGAAATTAAAGCAAAACATTACGAAAATATTGTGACAAAGTAGACAGAAATATCATTTTAACCCAATGCCACTGAATTTTCTCAGTGTTGTGGTCTAAATACAAATATGACTGATATATTGTTGCATTGTAAAATTTGTCAGTAAAATAAGCAGAAATTTTCAGCAGGGTATTTTTTCTTTAAGACAGAAAAACTTTTCCATCTGAACAACTACAAGGTAGTACGAAGCTCACCTATGCCTTGTCTTCGCTGCAGAGCACGGCAGTGCGAGGTTCCAGCGGGGGCTTTTCAATATCGAATATTGCACAGCGTACACCTGTTTGTTATTTGTTTTAGTAATACTGCTGTAGAGAACGTCAAAAAAAGGACAGTAGTGCTTATTTTATGGAACGGTGTCTTCTGCTTTTGTACCATGGAAGGTCTGCTTGTATATTCCTCAAGGGCAGAATTATCATGCAGCCGATGGCCTGCAATACAGTATTGGGACGATGTGTTTGGCTTCTGAGAATTCTCCCACCGATCCTTGTCGCCACGTACGCCCGTTGCACCAATCATACAGTTCCCCACAATATTGCACCGGTAGATTCCGTTGCGTTGAAACTACCGAAGCGGTCCTTGTCGCCGCTCGTTAGCGCCCCGATGCGGTTCATCACCGCTCACAGATGGTGACACCGTCCTGACCAGTCCAGCACACTATGAGAAGAAGAAGTGGTGAAAAATATAAGACGCATTAGTGACAACACGTGTGCGTGCGACGGTAGCGCAGTGGGTCGAGCATTTTACCTATCATTATCTGAATACGCTGGGTTATTCGAATAAGTCGAATGTTTTGATCTGGTGTTGCTTCAGTAATTCTTTTAACTGCATATTACCAATGCCACTTCTGTGACGGAAATAGCGTCAGTTCAGCCTTCGTGGACCACAGCACAGAACACGTCCGTGTTAAAAGAACATTTTTCTGCTCTGCGGCCTCAGTTTTTGAGAATAAATTAAATTTCTTTGGGCGTAAATTCAATTCAAATGGTGGGGGACGCCCCACCGGGGGGTTCTAGTGGCTAAGGTACTCGGCTGCTGACCCGCGGGTGACGGTATCGAATCCCGGCTTTGGCAGCTGCATTTTTGATGGAGGCGAAAATGCTGTAGGCCCGTGAACTCAGATTTGGGTGCACGTTAAAGAACGCCAGGTGGTCGAAATTTCCGGAGACTTCCACTACGGGGCCTCGCATAATTATACGGTGGTTTGGGACGTTAAACCCCACATATCAATAAACAAAGGTTGTTTATGCTTCCTGTATGCCTATGTATGACATGTTTCTTCCATTAAACTTGAAGTTGTTAGAACAGCGCTTCAGTCATGCCCTTCCTCGTATTTTCGTGTTCTTTCTTTGTGCGCTTACCGAGATCAGTATCTTACAACTAGCCAAATTCGCTACTTTACTTCAGTGCCTAACAGGCCCAGCCGCACCTCCCTTAGCTTCCTGGCCAAACCTTGCCTACACGCGGGCTTTCCCTTCTTCTATTCTCTTCCAGTGCCACAATATCTACCAGGCTCACATTCAAACAATGGTTAGGAAAACCAAAAGCAACAAAGGAATGAAACGACTGACATTTACATTTGCGCCTTTCTCTCACGGAGCACACAGAAGAACCAAACTAAAAATACAGCTATAGTGTAAATGTTTCGTATAACTTACGATAACCTACAGTGCATGGAATATTGGCCCAAAATTCATCATCTATGTCATTATCTGTTACTCGACCCCGCTTATCAGTTTCTGTATTTTCTTTTCCTTTTTTTATCGCAAGACCCTATGTTCTCCAGTTCACAGGTGACATGATGCTTATAATAATGAAAAAGCCTTCATAATGCACGAGTTATAACTGAGATAATTGAGTGCCCAGAGTTCTAGCTACAACACGTTCATCAGCCCCGCCATGGTGGTCTAGTGGTTAAGGTACTCGGCTGCTGACCCGCAGGTTGCAAGATCAAATCCCGGCTGTGGCGGCTGCATTTCCGATGGAGGCGGAAATGTTGTAGGCCCGTGTACTCAGATTTGGGTGCACGTTAAAGAACCCCAGGTGGTCTAAATTTCCGGAGCTCTCCACTACGGCGTCTCTCATAATCATATGGTGGTTTTGGGACGTTCAACCCCACATATCATTCAATCAATCAACTGCCGCCACGACATGAAAAAAAAAAGTCTGTGAAGTAACGTTAGAACAGACGTGGCGCCAGGTATATATTCTCACTGTCGTAGCTCGCAGAGTGAATATAACCTCGCTCCTGTTACAGCGCCGCTTTGTTAGCGCTCGACCGACTGTCTGTGCATCACCACTTTCGAAACTGCTCTAGCCATTTCTCGTCAAGCCAGCTAGCATTTCTTTTGCTGAAATGCGGCAGTTTTCTTTCACGAAGTCTATACCATTCCAAACCACAGCCCGTAATCTTGCTGTAGCGGATTGCTGGCGGCAATGCAGGCACGGAAAAGACTGGGCTTTGTCCATCAAAGTGCCGCTGCGCGCCTGTCGTTGACATGCGGGGATATTTATGCGCCAAAAATGTGCGCGTGCACTTTGCGCGGATTTGTAAAACATTACGGTATGCGTCAATAGCCGTCGGGAGTAAAATACACACAAAAAAGCAAGCAAGGCATACATGTCGTTAGAAATGTCGGTGCTGCTTCTCGCCTAGCAATTTTTCATGAGTGCGTCAACGCTCAACCTTTTTTTTTCTTTCATTATCACTCTTACTTTTTCCATTTTGAAAGAATGGCAGAAACACTAACAACACAATCAGTAACGGCGTCTTTATTCTCAGCCCTTTTCTAAGTTTGTCACCTGCATAGAGCCTTTCAATTTTTGTTTCTTTTTTCAATTAAAAAAATGTTCTCGCAGATCAACGCAGATATTACTGTGAAGGGGTGTTTTTCTTTCCGCCTTAAAACGCCCATTGAAATGCTGAAAAGTGTCAACGTTTCCAGTCGGCGCTTCTGTCAAAGTCGAAGTGGAACCGTAAGTGACAGGCGGCGACACAATCTGCTGAGAAAAGTGCATGGGCGGGCGAAATATGGAGAAGGAAAGGCAGATAAAAGATCTCCGAGGTGACGAGTGCCAAACACAAGCTGCGTACGCCCTGCTAAAAAAGTTTTAAAAGACAACCTTGGCTCCATGGGTCTTAAGGGAAATCACTCGGTGCACTTGACGTGCGTCAACGAAAGCGAAACGTGAGAGAAAACACAGAGAAAAACAAACAAAAGATAGGCCGCGTCGGCAACATTTTTTAGGGTCCACTTGCACTCGAGTGCTACCTATTGCGGCTGTTGATAGCACTTTGGCAATTGTATGCAATCGGTTTTTTTTTGTTGCAGGTTTTACTAATTTAGATATGTCAATAGACTGTCAAAAGACCGCCAGAACACTGAAAGCTTTTGCAGAATACGCAACGCCTGGTATTAGCGTAAAAGACCACATAGTTATGTAGTCCCCTAGTTTCATGTGACACATGTCCGAACATTGTTGATATATTCATTTTACTCGTCAATCTCCGGGTCATACAATGTCAAAACCAATAGATGGCACGCAGTGCTGTGCCAAATGCTACAGTTTAGTTCATGAAGGTCATACGCGCTGCCGGTTTTCTTGCGGATTATTTGTTATCATTTTTTATATATCGAGAGAACAGATACTGCAGCTGCGGGAGCTACACCAACGAACCCGAAACCGCGTTTCTCTTTCATTTCTTTATTATTCATTTGTTCAACGTCATGTACTCGTAAAACATTCATTTACTGCTTTCTTGGCTCTTAACGTGTAACCTTGGACATTTCACTTCTTGATTCCATGGTGTATGGAGCAGTGGATAAAACGTCAAAAAAGAGAGAGAGAGAGAGAAAGTGCATAAATAGCAGCGACTTGTTGCCCTGTACTTGTTAGAAAAAAGCGAGCGTGATAAAAAAAATCACACCATATCCACTGACTGAATAAGTATCAGAAGGGCGAAGCTTCGGAGGGTTTTATCGGTAAACCGTGAATCCTCTGTGTCTGTCTGCCTATCTATCTATCTATCTATCTATCTATCTATCTATCTATCTATCTATCTATCTATCTATCTATCTATCTATCTATCTATCTATCTATCTATCTATCATCTGTCTGTCTATCTATCATCTGTTTGTCTGTCTGTCTGTCTGTCTGTCTGTCTGTCTGTCTGTCTGTCTGTCTGTCTTGCTGCTCATGCTGCTCATGCTGCTCATGCTGCTCACGTCCATCTGTCTGTCCGTCTCTCTGTCCACTCGCTCATGGACAAAGCTTGCTTATGTTCATGAGCGAGCGGGAAAATTTTATATACCACATAATTAGGCAGAAATTCAGTGCAGTTAAAAAAATCACCGCCTAAGCACTCTGTACAAATGATTAACCAGCGAAAGCTGAAACGTGACGCCCCGGTACTTAGCAGTGGGTGCAATCCGACGTGGCACTGAAGCTTTTCACAATTATTTGTTACATACTCATGCTTGTTAATCAGATGAGACACAAGTTTGGCTTTACCACAGTGTTTACCACAGTGTTTATTTCACATGCCGCACATTGTGCCTCGCATGATCACAGTCATGGAAGAGAGCAATGAGAGGTTAAATGCATTCCGCAATACGTTAATCACAGTGGTTGTTCTCGTACCACAGGCGGTCACAGACGCCGCAGCCCCTGCAGAAACTCCCACCGAAAGTGGGCGTTTACTCCGGCCAACGCGCTCCCACAATCATCACATTGACATCGCAACGCCACATGTTCGGCGTAGGCACTGCAACATGTCGCCTTATTGCAAAAAAAAATTACGTGACTTTTTTTTTCCTTCTTCAAGAACCACTCATTCATTGTTGGGCGTGGTGTTGTTGCAAGCGTTTCACATCTCGAGCTAACGTGCGGTTTGCAGGATCCGCCCGCAACCGGCGCTCGCATTCCCGTTAGTGATTTAGCGTGGCTTCGAAGGCCACCGGATCATTAGTGCTCAATTGTTGCTAGGACTCGCCCTCCCGGGCCAGTCTTTGTGCCAGTACTTTACCATCAGCCCGGTGAATGCGACCTCTCTCGCGTTTACACTGCCGGCGCTCTCCTATAGTTGCCCGTGGCATACCTATGTGCAAAGATTCAAGAGAAACTGATGCACGCGTGCTCGGTGCCACGCCTGCGACGGGATGGATGACGTCACTCACAACGCAACCAATGGCGCGCGTGCTTAGGTACGGCGCTGAGAATGACGTAACTGATAGGACAGCCAATGGAGTCCACTCGTGACACCGCTGCCGGACAGCTTTTTTTCTTTTTCCTAGCAATATAGAGATCTCGCTGCAAGATTTCACACACTGTACGGCTCTCTCGGCAGCTGTAATGACATTCTACCACAAATATAAATATTGAACCTTTTCAAGATTGAGAAAGTTGGTCATGCACTGACAGGCTAACTGACCTCAACTGCTGCAATATGTACGCGTATTTACTCACCGGAGTTATTCTTGCACATTTCCTAGTGAGATCACGGAAGTCGCAAGGCGGACGCCCCCAAAAACATCACTGTTACTGTAATATCGCTCAACTCAGTTTCTTAAGGCCAAGCGGGGACGCAGGCACACATGAATATTATGCCCGATACTTAGTTCTGCTTGTAAAAAGAGTGCGTCACCTGAAAGCAGTGCGCTGCTCGTTACAGATACTCCGCTTTTGCTTGAGCGCAACACGCCTCCGTGCCTCCAACCGTCATTCTGAAGAGGCTCCAAGAGGCCCCACTTCGTAAATTGAAAGATTAGGTCCTTTCTTGCAAGTCACGTTCGGATATTTCTCTTCTCTTTTTTTTCTCTATAATTTGTGAAGGCCATTTGTAAGCGACATCTTTTCAATTACTTTTTGTAGCTTTGGCATGTGAGTGCTTGCTCCTTTAAAATGGCTTTCCTGTATTTAAAAGTCTCCTCACATAGTAGCAGTTAGAAATAGAGAGAGAGAAATAAAAAGTAGTAATACAATCGCAGGGAGATGAACCTGTAGACTGAGCCGGGTCAGCTACAGTGTATTGGGTAGCTGGTAAAGAAAAAGATGATGTGCCATCCTAAATTTTGTACTGAACACTATGCAGTTGTTCAGTGCCCTTGAGGAAGCGTTCTACCCCAAATCTGTTTAGAAAAGGGTTTTGAAGTAACTGAACTGCAAGCGATTTTTATACGTAAGTGCTTTTTGGAAGAGAAACTGTTTCTCTCATGGAGAACACCTGTACAGTAGTGCATATGCAATAAGTTAGGCAGAAGAATAAAAAAGAAAATCAGCTGCCGAAATGAAATGAAGACAGACAAGAAGGCCATCGTCCAACCAATCATCTACCGAAGCTGTTGACGCAGAAATGAAGCGAAAGGCTGTAAGGGAAGAAAGTGAGGAGGTAAGACTCTTGCTCGGAGACGGATGGAACTTTTCTTTTCGAGCCTTTCTTCCCCTTGCAGTCCTTAAGAAAACTGCTATTGTCGTGGTACGGTAATTCAGGAAATGATTCATTTATTATTAAAGAAATGTGGAATGAAAAAAAAAACAGCTGCTGATCCTGTAAACATGGACTTACCCTACGAGGGGGTGTCCCTCTGTCAATGAATCCTTACAGCCGTGATCAGCCTCCTGACACTTGACTCGAGCCTTCGTTGTTTGACCAAGCACTGTGAGGATATATTGCTTTTCGAGGTGTCGGTGACCAGGTTGTCTGTGGCTACTGTGCCTTTGCTATTGGTGTTTTCGCGGCACAGCTGGCAATTGCTGTGCTAGTGTGTCTAGTACGTCAGAGATCGGGCTGTTGTGTGCGTTAAGCGTTGGATATATCTGACGTAGTATGATACAATGAGTGAGGGTGTAGCAGTGCAGTCTTCGAAATTCAGTGCTTTCCTCCTTAGCCAGCTCTAGGTGAGATTTTAGGTACACCGTATGTCCTAGTCATAGTGTTTTATGATATAGTGTTATGCATGGGGTGAGGTTGGTTGGTATACACTTTACGTCCTAGTTATAGTATCGTCACACTGTTGTCGTGATAGTGTTGTAGGATAGCGTTATGCGCAGGTGGTATGTTCTCCACTTCTGGGAGACCACAGGGAGATCGCTGGGAGACCACAGATCAAAACAACGTTTGGATGGATGGTATAACGACCCTTATCGTCAGGCTGCCCAGCACGCAGGCGGCAATGAAGGTATATGAAGAAACGAAACAAATATTGCATTAGGCAAGCTTGGAAATTTGTAAGTGGGTCTCGAATTGCGACGAGTTGAAAGAAAGATTTTCACGTGATAGCTGCGCCATCGAAAATGAAGCTGAATACAGTCACATGTAGGTTTTAGGTGTTTCCTGGGAACCTTCAGGTGATCACCTTATACTGGGCACTGAGCATGCAGCCATGTTTACCGCCCGAAAGCTGGCTACCAAAAGTACAGAACTGAAAATCTTGGCCAGAGTATACGACCCACTGGGTTACCTCACTTCATTCGCCACAAAGGCCTCAATGGTATTCAGAATCTATGGACGAAGCATCTTGCATGGTATGTCTGAAGATGAACAGGCCGAATGTAATAGTTGGTGTTGTGAGCTGCCCGACTTGTCCATCACTATTTCATGGTATATATCCTTACGGGACAACAATTAGCCCTTTTTATTTGAGCTGCACATTTTCGCAGATACCAGTCCTAGAGCATACGGTGCTTACATTTACGTATGAGTGAACTCGCCACCCGAAACGTGCTTCACACGACTCTTGATCAGTAAAGGCCGACTTGCTCCTTTGAAAATGGTATCATTTCCACGCTTGGAGCTCCTGGCATGCATTATCTCTGTGCTGCTTATACGCTACATGCAAAAGGTCTCTTTTCTCCAACACGCCACTATTACATTTTGGACAGACTCGCTTGTGGCGTTAAACTGGATATGGAGTTCAGCGACCACGTTGGAACGATTTGAAGCACACTGTGTCACCGAAATCCAGCCGCATACAAGACGTTCCCAGTGGTTTTACTGTAGCAGCAAGGAAAATCCCGCCTATGTCAACACTCGACGACTATCACTCTCGGATCTTACCAAATCATCCAAGTGGTGGCAAGACTCAACCTGGCTGTCTGGCAAAACCAGGTCTTGCGAAGGTATAGACGTCAAGAAATCTAACGAAAAAAAAATACTGTTCACCGTACCACAGCAACGGAAGAATGATCGAGGATTTTCTGCAGAAATTACATCCGTTTGTTCATGCGCCATTAGTGTTCGCAACGGTGTCGTGCCCCTAGAAAACTACAGAGCAAGACTGGTTAGAGTAACTGCATAGATCCAGCGTTTCAGCCACCACGCAATTCGCTTCCCATCAGCGTCTGGTCCCCTGGCAGCAGAAGAATTGTTTCATGCTGAGCATTATTGGTTGCATATAATGCAGGAAGACTCATTCCCAATCGAGGTCCAGCCGCTGCAGAAAGGTCTGCTGTTACTTTCAACATCTCCTGTACTGCGTTTTCGCCCGTTTATGGATGAGGATGGTTTACTTCGCGTCGGTGGGCACTGTAAGAGCTGCACGCTGAACAGGACATTTGTCACCCCATCTTACTATCAAGTGACCATTAGCTCACCAGCTTGCTTGTTTCGGCAGCACATATCGTACAATTCACAGTGGTGCTGAAGCAACCCTCACTGAGCTTCGAGAGCGTTTCTGGTTTGTAAGAAGGCGTCAAACCATGAAGAGGATCATTTTTCAAGATAGAATGTGCAAACGATGGAAAACTACAGTAGAGACAGCACCCATGGCCCAACTTTCTCGCGAAAGAATTACAGAAACCAGCCCCTTAATGGTCGTTGGGCTTGATAACTACGGGTCGCTGTACGCGAAGTCAGCAAGCAGTTCAAGATGAACTTACATACTTTTGTTTTCATGCGCCGTCACACGTGCCATTCACCTTGAGCTAAAATCAGACATGACCACCGCCACAACTTCGATCGCCTCTCGTCGTTTCGTCACACGCCGTGGTGTACCCTATAGTGTCCTTTGACAATGCCCAGACGTTTCGGAGTTGTGCTTGATGGTTTGCATCTGCGCTAACTGCTCTACGCGAGTACGCCGTGGAGATCAGGATACAATGGAAGGGTATCGCAGAAGGCGATCCATGGTGAGGTGTATGGTGGGAGCGCCTCATTCGTAGGACAAAAACCGCGCTCAAGAAGTCACTCGGATGCTGTAGTATTAACGTGGAAGGCCTCACAACAGTTCTGTGTGAAGTTGAAGCTGCGATCAACAACAGACCGCTCACCTGTCTTGAAAGTGATCATAATGAGCTACAACCATTAGTACCATCACATTTTCGGCTGAGTAAACACAACACAGCTTTGCCACAACAGGTCTGCCCATCAGAGCTTCACGTATCCGTTGATCTGTAACGAAAGGCTCGTCATTGCCAGTGTCTAACAGCGGAACTTTAGAAGAGATGAAAACGAGCGCACCTGATATTGCTGCGGTCAGCACAGAATCGCTTGACATGCCCAATAACAAAACTCCGAGTCAGTGATGTGGTGCTCTTGCAACAAGACACGGCACCAGCGACGTCATAGGAATTGGGCAAAGCGCTTGAGTTATTGCCAGGGAGAGATAACATAGTGCACGCTCGCTCCATTCGTCTCACCAACGGTTCCGTTGTAACTCGCCCTGTGCAAAGGACTCGCTTACTCGAAGCCTCCGATTCACCTTGGCCCACCCCAGATAATGTTGAAAAATGAACCGGGACGGAGCAAATAGAACGTGCGACACCGGGAGAGAAGAAGAGAAAGCCGAAGGGACAGAGCTTGCGAGAGGCGGCAGGACAGATAGTTCGCCATGACTGTAGAATAAACTTGCGTTTGTCTTGAAGTTTTGGAGCCTGTTGTTTCGTAATAGGCTGTACGCCTGATTGCATAGAAGAATATGCCGCTTCCCTTCAACTGTGATAGGGCCCATAAACCACCTAGACATCGAAATTTATTTGTGTACTAGCAGTTGTGCACGAGTCGATACACCGAACGCGTTCATAGGATCCTCTGTCCACCTCTCCATATGTCCTTCCTCTGGGTCCGAGGTAAAAACGCAAGGAGCTCGCGCGTTGGTTTAGGGGCCCTATAACGTGGCCTTTTGCGCTTACGCCACAAATATTTCCGACCAGCAGGAGGCAGGCATCTTCGCTCGAAATAAATTTCATATGATAGAATCAATACAGCTCCTTACACAAACAATCTAATGTTTGAAATATTACATCACATAATTTTGATGCCATATCTGTATTGGTAAATATAGCTGGTTATTGTGAAATAACACTTAGAACGAATGAATTTTGCAAATTCAGCTCTAGTATTACCATTTCACTTTCTGAAAGCTATTCAATTACACTGAAAGCACAAGATTATCAGAAGCATTATATATGGCAGAGTCAGGGAGGTTTGGGACAGCACGTCTATCTCTCCTGCAGTTACTTCAAAGACGTTAGCCAATGACTCATTAAATGGTGTTAACAGACTGATTGCATAGATGGAATGACAAACGTCTACCAATGTATCCTTCTGTAACTGGAAGTCTCCCTTTTCACGTGTACCAAATAAATTACTCTTATAACAATTGTAACGCTCTCGAATTTTAACTGCTTCGAGGACGCTATAACATAAAATTTTCACTGAAAACACACATCAGCGCTATAATTTTTGGAATAAAAGGTTAAGGCGTTACGACTGTACTTTACCCGCTAAATGTTGTTCACATTGGAAAACGTATAGGAGCGTTGAGTTGAGAGAGAAACGGGACACTGTCTCATTCTTCTTTATACCACACCACGTTACACAGCGCAAAAAAATAACAGTGAGACAGAAGCACTTGCATGTACTATGGGTAAACATACGAATGAAAAAGAATTCACCGGGGTTAGCACGACAGTCTTAAAAAGAAAGCACAGTGCAGTCACGACTGCTGCCACAGCCTATCTAAAAAAGGACAAAAAGAAAGAAATTGTGTTTGCTAAATTATTGCTGTTCTTCAAGTGAAAAAATACACTGACCGTTGCCTTTCACGAGTTTGACAACGACATGTCAGATTTTGGTGATGCCTGGCATCACATTTGTGAAATTAATTGGCCTAATGAATATAATTATGAAACAAAACACAATTTTTTTCTTGAAAGTGGTAAAAAAACATGACATTCATTACATGGCTAGTAACGAGCAGTACTAACATGTATGTGTCAGTGCGCAGCTATTAAAAACTAAGAACAGAGCTCTCAGTTCTCCTTTTAACCTAAGAAAGATATGAGGATTTTACCCGATTACGGGAATTGTGATGAAGCTTCCAGTGTCAAAACCTGTCGGTGCAGCAAAGTTTCTTCAACACCGCCTAATTATTGGTGTGGAACTATCCAATTTAAAGGTCTCCCAGGACACTGAGGCCATTTCGTGACATGTGTCCTACTTCTTCCAGGTGATGTCGCGCTCCAACCATAGAGGCGGATGGTATGGGACACGTATATTTTAGCCTTCACGAACTGCTTTTTACAACTGCACCAAAGATTGTAAGAACCGGCGCGTCTCAGACGTTTTGCAGCATGACTGCACGTGTATTGTAAACAATAAAGCATGTTTGTGTTCAGGCTCAACCAAACCAAAAATAGAATTGTGAATAGGGTACCCATCCTCCCGACTCTCCCCTATCGTCACGTTTTCATCAGCAGAAGCAGCGCGACTGTGCCCACTGCAGGGCAAAAACCTTTCTTTTCTGTTCTGCCTCTCAACCCAGTCGTGTGCTTGTTGCAGACACGTTATAAAACTTCTTAATCTGCACAGCCAAATTTTAGCCCGCCTTGCGTGTTTCCTTTCCATAGAAATGAAGTCAGTGACTATTGAAAAAAACAGCGGATATCTTGCCTTGGTGCTTCATCCCATTTCTTCTTGAATGAAATACATTAAATACTGTAAGGAGTGGGGAGGATCGGTGGTTTTTCCGTTGGGGAGGCTGGCTCCCTGCTGTCGTCCACATAGCCGATGTCCTCCAGTGAGGAGGCGCGTTCTCACAGACAGAACGTAGGTTTATTTACATGGTGGAAGAGGAAAAACGCACTGTACTGCGATTTTATACAAATATATCTTGCTTCTATCACCCATCGTTTCCCTACACAAAAGTTCGAAGAAGGCGGCGACCACTGCTGTCGCAAATTAAGTGACTTGACGTCGCAGAGGTCCATCCACCAGAAGGGGTGCCGAAACAGCACCACTCATTTGAAGAGTAATATGGGTAAAAGGGTTCAATTAGCAGCACGGGCGCACCACACAATGACACACCCGGTTCACGCTTTGAAGGCTGTACGCAGGGCGAGGAGGTAGAGTGCGGCGGAGGGGGGAAGTTGAGCTCCTCTGTGGAGAAGGTGGCCGCTGACACGAGCGACGCAGCGGTCCATGGCTTCGATTCCTGAGAACTTCTACGGCGACGCTGTGCCACGCAACTGAACCATCGGTGCTTTTTCACGACCCCACGTAGGCGACAATGACTCATTTGAGATGAATGAGATGTTGACTCCATGACTACTGCAACAGTGATGCTATCTCACGCTGTTCAACCCCGCTAAGCAAAAGGTTGTTCATGAAGATTTTGTCGAGTTCCTTGTTACCCGGTCACAGAGAACTGCCTGGTCCACTGGCAGGACAACACCATGCTAAGTGCTCCCAGCCAGGCGCCGATATCAGGGTGAAAGCATTCTTGCAGATAGGCTCACATGCAATGACGTCTGCCATGACGAACTGCCGGGCCAAATGTAACAATACACAGCACTATTGTGGGTTGTGTGTTTGGGCTTGTACAAGTAGACAAGTGAACTCGTCTTCGCCAAAGCAATGACTTTCAGTTGTCTTGAAGAAGGCAAGTTCATCAGAAACTTTCGAATCCAGTGAAATTCTCTATTTAACGATTACTCATCCCTTATCGTTGCACACTACCTCACGCACATTTTCGTCTTCAGGTCACGCTGGTCAATATTATTTCTCAATAAACTAGCAAAATTTACAAAGGACTAAACGAAGTCCGAATTAGGAGATAAGCTAAAGCTAGTTTTTGATAAGTAACATGTATACTCTCGTAATATTGATACAACAAGAACAACAACAACAACAATAATAATAATAATAATAATATAATGACATGAGCAGGCAGACGATCTCAGAGCCGTCAACGATGGGATGCGGCGGGATCAATGATGGCGGATCCCTGTTCCCTCATAGCGGTCATATGTAGGGTACGAGGCTCTTGGCGAGTGCTCGTCCGTTTTCACAGAGCCTTAGAGAGGAGCTACTATTCACCAGGTGTTCCGAGTGGTCCTCTGAATCAAAGCTTGGTTCCACCGATCGGTGGATTCTCCACGAACTGAGTAGCGGCGCCTTGCAGAGGTGGCACATACGCTACAGTGTTCTAGCCGCTTCCATGAAGGAGGCATGCTTTCAAGCGAGACGACCTCTTGGTTCAGCGCGCTTCGCGGCTAAGGGATAGCATAGCGTTCTCACTGCTCGAAACTAAAGCAGGTGACGAGGGAGCAAGCGGTTGGCGCTGCTCCTTATAAGCAGGCTGCCTGCCTTAGGCCAAGTGATTGACGAGAAACAAAGCCGCCGTGTAATGAGCTGGATAGATAGAACTGGCCATGGCAAAATATTCTAGGCAGTGATGAATGTTGCGCGAGGCCTTCTTTTTTTGTTTTTTTTTGGGGGGGGGGTATTACTTCACGAAAATAATCAAGACTTTCTTGCCATTCTCGCTCTGTTGTAACGTATTTTCTGTGACGCATGAATATTGTACAACGAGAGAGGTAGAGGGAGAAAATATACTGTCCTGTTGCACACGTCTGTCCCTGGGGTTTCTCGTGCTTGCAAAGTATATAACAGAAAATGCATTAGAACTAACTTGCCCAACTTTTTTAGTTCATGGGTCCTAACGCACGCGTGCGTGTGAGGACAAGATGGGGAAGGGGACAATGGAAGTGGCTGGACAGTGAAAAATGATAATTCAATCACGGTGCCTTGCATCTTGCACCACTATTTATCCCGCTCTCTGGTTCTCATGTCCAAGATCGTCCGATATTTACATAACATGGTGCAAATTCTTATATATGTACAGTGCTCGGCGAATAAAACGCGATACTGGGAGCGTGTGGCTCACGGCAATGTTTGCCCAGCAGTATGGCTGGTATACTGAGCTGATACATTGTTCCTTGGGGCGAAATATGCCACCTTCGTGACGCATTGCAACTACAGTTTGCTCTTCAGCGATCACTGATTTCTCAAACATGACGCAATAACTGCCCACTATCATTCAAAAGGTCGTCTTTGCTGAAACATGCCGACGTTGGTGGCTCGCCAACAAGAGTTAGTGTGGGCAGCTCCTGCATATGGGTAAAAAAAGCGTTCTGCATATATGCTTCCGTAACTGATCTCCCTATGTCTTATCTACAACATATGTGCTAGATGATGTCGCCTTACATTTATTTGTGGTATAATGATAACAAGGCATAGGAATTTTACATGTTGTAGTATGCATGCAATACAGCTTGTCCTAAGTATGTACTTGAGCAGCACATGACACAATTGCGACGCCACAGCTTACATAAATCGAACACTAGTCTGTCTCTTTAAAGGCAATTTTTCTTCATGCTTTCAGAACAATTTAGGATTCCTTGAGCGTATATATCTAGCCTACACTTGTTTTGCCACCACTTTGAATAAAATATGGTAAGTGAACAGAACTCTAGTTCGAGCACGTTAGCTGTTGATCAAACATTTGGTTAACGCAGCGCTAAAAAACATATGTACAGAGGCACAGTCGACGCAATGGGCGCTGCTTTCCAAAGGCTCAACGGCCATTGAGAACTTTCAGTACATGTAGGACTGTGATAACGCATTCATTTGTAAATGGGAACGAAAAAAATCTAGCTATGAACGAATTATTTATAATCCGTCATCGGCACCAGAAGGTTGTATGGTTAATCATTGCTTTGATGTATTTCGTAAAGTAACAGTTTTTTTTTCCTTTGTGTGCATTTCTCATGTGAGCGGCTTATAACCGCGAAGTCGGTATAGGTTTTTTCGACTTCCCTGTTGTTGGTTTTGTGGACTGCATATATACGGCTATAAGTAACGCGTCTCGAGTCTTCAGAATGCTGACTAAACTGACAGCGGTGGAGGCATCAGAACAGTTTTTGTGAACAATGGCGCAACAGAGACAGCAGTATTCAGCCCAAATTATTGTTCTCGTGGGATATGCCAAGCGAGGATGTTGACCTTCGGAAGTTTGCAGTAACAGTAACCGACTGCGGTGTTCCTAAATCATCTCTATCGGATCTCAACCTATGCTTCTAAATCTCTCGTTCTCGACTACAGAGTAGGACACTGTTTTTTACCCTCTTTCTGGTTAACCTTCTTACCACTTGTTCCTGCTTCTCACCTGTTGCTACTACTATTTGTTTGTGTGCGCTGTTCTTAACCCTAATTGTGACATAAAGTAACCGGAACTGTGTTCGTATTTCAGGGTCTAAAATATATATCTATATATACTATAGAGACTGATAGACATATAGGCCAAGGAACGATAAGAATTCAAGAAACAGAGAATGCTACGACGTCATTATGTCAATGTCAAGGTCCCACCGACACAGAACCACACTGCATAAGGCATAGTCACAAGGAGCCGGTTAATACAATATGTCTAATTATTTTACAGCGTTTTGACACAATGCTCCCTCAACGCTTTGACGTCTTCACATAGAGTTTAAAAACTAAGCACAAATAAAGAGAGACAAAGTTACAAAGCAGGGCGAAACTTACTATATGGCGCAGAAAGCAGAGCGAATGCCAGGGGGAGGGGGAGGGGGGGGGACTCTGTACTATTGACGAAATGAGAGAAAAACACTGTACAAACTTCACAAGCAAATAAACAAAAATGAGTATACTTTCATAGTAGCCGTACTTCATTTGCAGTACAACGCCATGCAGTGCAAGCGTGCCTCGATCAAGTGTGCCGACCAATGCTACCCTTCTTCCAAAATTGCTTAGTGCTGCTGGCACGCAAAATTGGTCCTTGGAAGTTTTCCGATGAGCAGGAACATAGGTTAGGCATTCTCACATCTGGAAAAAATTTATTTTCTGCTTAAAACCATTCAATAAAAGTAAACGTACTTGCCAAAAGCATGGCCACGCTGTATTTCATGCACGCTAAGGAATCCGCGATTGAATTTTAACTAGGAACATTATCAGAAACATTATTAATTTACTTTCAAACATTTCTTTAACTTTACGTTGGTGTTGTTTGAAATGTGAGTATGCGTGTGTTTTCACTTATTTGTGCTCGGGTATTCTATTTTCCATGCACTGCTCTTTATTTTTTCGTTCAAGATGTCTTCAGCATTCACTCAAGGGCTAAGGAGTAGCCTGCACCTTACTTGTGCGCTAACATCTCCGTATATCATATCAATAATAAAAAGAGCCTGCGAAATTATTTAGCGTTCTTCTTTCTTTTTGTCCAAGCTTATATTCAGCCTTTTTCTCTTTTTTTTCTAGAAACCCACGGATTCTGCGCACCCTTTTGTCTTTCTTCTAAAACATGAAGCGCTCTAAAGGCTTACCTCCCAGTCATTTTAAATATTTAATGCTGGGGAACATCGAAACACGCGCTTATTACTGCTTTGTACCAGAGACGAGAGCCTTTATAGAAACGCTCTGTTTAAAGCATCGTACGTTCTTTGCAGCCACGCTTTAGTTTTATCTTCAAGCTGCACCGTTTCTTCCACCTATGCGCGCAGCTCCTTGAGCTGGCTGCTTAGGGAAAGGTGGGCCCGCGCTCTGATCCATATTAATGAACAGACACCGCGATACGTCTTCGCTGCTAAAGCCTCTTTTCTAGACACTTTGGACCTGCTGGGGGGCTTTCCGAAAAGAAATCACTCATCCACCAGCTTCCGAGCGGATGCTTTCGCCTGTTAGGTCGCAACACGACGACATGCACTCAGCTTACGGGACGAGGTTGGCGTTTAACCAGCGCTGGTTTTGTTTAAAAAAAAACAAATTAAATTTTTACTTCCACGTGTCCAACTCTCCCATAGCGTCTATTATTACCATAACTCCCTTGTCTACGCATCATTTGTAGTGGCCAAACCCTCTTGATATACCACGCTACTTGCCGCCCTCATGCGGACTCTTTCTTTCACTCGAACGAACGAAGTACATGTTTCTTTTGCTTTCCCTCCTCCCCTCACCAGTCATGACATTATGAGTGATCTTCGGAGCTGAAATTCCGCCAAGTGAGTGCATGCTCTGCACGGGTCTTCCACATTCGGCCCCATCTTGGGTGTGCGTATACAGATTAATGCACTTGCATAAGCTGATATTTTTCAGACTGCTTGCGGACTCGAGCGGACAGGCCTCTTCCGACGTTAGTGAATCCTCCCTGAGCGTAGCATTAATGTCAGTGGCATTTCATTTTCCCATAAAGAAACCAATTAGCCAAACCAAGAGAAGCTTTCCCAGAAAGTATTGCTCATGCAGTCTAAGCGCTGCACTAAGACGGCAAAATGGCTATCAGTCATGTTTTTCAAGCTCATTTAACGACACCGTTGAAAATGAGGTCTTCTATTTTTTCCAGCTAATCCATGCGAAAAGAACCGTTTCCATTGCGTATGTTAATTTGGTTACTGGCAGAGTCTTTGTGCTTTTCATAATCGCCTTCCAAATCTGGCAGCAGAATTCATGTAAGCGATACGGGAGCCAAAGTGTCGTGCCTCGTCATGTTATCTAGTAACTTGAAGAAGGTGCCATATGAAGGTCCGCGAGTGTTCAGTATGGCTAGCCTTCGTGCTATCGAGATTCTAAAGGAGATTGGGCGTAATAAAACCGGTTTGCACTCACTACTCTGAATACTAGCATCGCATCTTACAGCACGTTCCACCACAGTGTCTGCACATGGGCATTGCTACTGACTGGCCGTTGTTCGCGTGATGTAGAAAAATGGTAGCCATCGACATAAGAGTTGGCATCTGGCCAAACCAAGTTCGAAGAACTTTTGCGCACTCTGTTGTGATATGCGACGCTTGTTCGAGCGCGAGATGAAGGAGCACTAAGTGTCCCACGAATTACTTGGGAGGTGACGCAGGACGCGTAATATCGACACTTGTGTGTCAACGTGCTCTTTCTTTTTAATCCGTAGCCGAGGGAGACGAGGAGGACGTTCGCGAGGGCTGCCCGCAGAACCGGGAGGAAGCGGCCGCGCTGGGCCGCCGCTGCCTGCGCAAGTGCAAGACCGATGAGGACTGCATCAGCTCCAAGAAGAAGTGCCTCTGCGACGGACGCTGCGGCTGGAGTTGCGTCAGGCCAGGTCAGTCTGCCCTCGTCTGCATTTCTGCACGACTCAGCTGTTTCTGTCTATGGTCACACCATTCCGACCACTAGCTTCTAGTCGACATAAGGTTCCCAACCTTGTCTCGTCTAAAGGTTGTGTCGGTCAAGGGTATTATTCGTCAGCAGTAGTTCTTTGTAAAACGCTCTGTACGGTTACTTAATGCGATAGCCGACATCTGCAAGTGAGCAGAGCATTGTGAAAAAATAGAGCATGGTCGTATGATATTTATTGGCCAGAACTGCGACATAGAGGGCGATAATGTACTGGCAAAGCGCTCAGTACGATAGCCCTTTGTATAGCGTGGTTGTATATATATATATATATATATATATATATATATATATATATATATATATATATATATATATATATATATATATAGAATGTGTGTGTGTGTGTGTGTGTGTGTAAGGTGTCAAGCTTTCGTCAATGATTCATGCATCGTGATTTCAATTTTCTGCATCGGAACTGTTGTTGAACACGCTGTCAGCATAGCATTCACTCGAGGAATGCCGTCTTTCCTGTTGGCATCCTCTGCTTCTGACCTTTTTTTTTTTCGGTGCAGTTTTCAAGCTCGAGAAAGCCAGCCAATTTCCCCTTCTTTACCGTGTCAGCAGCCACCTCGGCACTCTACTGGAGGAAGGGAATGCCCGTGACTGACGTTGCTCTTATTGCGTAAAAAGCGTCGTTAGACGTCTTGCGCAGTCGGACCTCCGGATCAATGCCAGTTGAGGAGGCCTCTGCAACGCAGGGGGCCAATTCGCCACAGCCATAGAGCTTTGCTCGAGACCCGTTTTCGGCAGATCAACTCACGTTTTTGTACTGCGCGCTTTGCTGAAGCTTCCCCAGACCAGCTCAGGTTAACCGATCGGAACAGATCCGGGCCCGTAACGATCCTTTATTGTGGCGCAACCAAAACTGGTATCACTACGGCGGGACCCAAGGCGGCTTCCAGGTCACTTGCTGTCATCGCGCGACAGGCAACAGACATCGAAATAACAAGAAAGTGCTTCGAAGAAGCTGCCGTGCTGAACTGATTGCGCCCGGAAGGCAGTGTATGAAGGAAGACTGTCGTTACCAGAACTGCCCACCCCAGTGGGTCCTGCCTCGCTTATGTCCTCTCGGATGAGAGTCGATGTGTCGTGAACCGCACTGAAAGTTAAGCCCTCTTCGCTTGCTGATCCTTAGGAATGATAAGAAAAAGAAAAAAACTAAATGTATTTGACAGGAAGTGAACAGAGAAGAGGATTCATCAACCATCCATGCTGTCAATACATCTGCAATGGAATCCATTTTGTTATCAGCTAATTGCCTTTACTTTGTTTTATAAACGTATTCTCTGTAAGAACAGAGATAAAAATAGTGAAATGGTCACGACAATATTTGTAGTCTTTCTGCGAAGTACGAGTTGATACTGCCTGCGGTTTCTTGCCGCTCTTGATTGCAGCTGAGTACGCTCTCCCTAATGGCTCTTGATACCTTCCCGATGACTTCAAAGCGACGGAATGGCTTTGAGGAAGGCAACCTTTCTCTTTAATTGTTTCCTTTTTATCATTGCTTCAAGAGCGTCTCACTCGTCTGCGTAGATCTTTCCGTCGAGTTAACAATGCATTAGGCCTCAAAAAAAAAAAAAAAACTCGGCCTCTCCCTCTTCTACCCCGCTGCATCTTTCTTCGATGAACACTTACCCTCTCGCGTGTGATTACGCAGTAAAAAAAAGACTCGCGGAGTTCTATCAGAGCAGTCCGGAAACGAATAGAGAAGCCCAGTGATTGGGTCGTGCCTCTAACGTCACCGGTAGAATGAAAGAGAACACTCGACTGGCGAAGTGCGCAGGAGGTGTATGAACTTGTCAACTATGGACGTCTCTATGTTTACTCATTTTGCGTATGTTTCTCTAGCGGAATGCTCCACATCAAAGTGGCATTCAAATAATCAAGAAGAATTATTCAGGCGTGGAAGAAGGAAAGCCCGTAGTGCTGCATCCTTCTACAGCCATTATACTTTTTTTCATCTTTAATACATACACCAGCCTACCTATTACAAAGCATACATGTATATCTTGACCACTCCGTCGATGGTGCGCTTGTGGCGTGGCGTTAATACTTAGCTTTATTTGCTCTTCTTGCTTTTGGTTCCGGACGTGATTCGAGTCGCTAAGCAAGTCACGTTTTCAATCACGCATTCCTCCCTCACTCTCTCTGGCTGCAGATCAAAGGAAAGAGCGTTGTCAGTGGCAACTCCTCCAGCCCCGCTGCTCTGTCCAGTCTAGCCCTGTCCGAGGACTCGTGTTTCTTAGATGAAAGTGCAAGGGACGCAATTGACACGCAGGAAACCGCAACTTGTGGCTGGGCGTTGCATGTCATCCTTATTAAGGGCGACCCGTCAGTAACTCATTCCTCAGGCACGCGATGAGCTTTCTTAAAGGCAGCAACTTCAGACGCGTCTCATCCTTTTCGGACCGTTCTCCAGTCATCTTCCCTCCATTCCACGTTTTATTCCCTTCGAGCTTTCTCATTCCGTGTCCGTGTCGGCATCCCTGTGGTATTCAGTGTGGGCCCTCACTTGCATTAGTTTGCGTGCGTGCCAGTCCGGCTACTATGTTTCATTTTTTCTCCCTCTCATGTACGCGTTTGGCAATTTTTAGTTTATTTTTGCTTATTTTCTGTAGTTCTTGTCGCAATTTTGTTTTTTGTTGCATACAATATTGACCCTTTATTATTCAGCACATCGAGGCTTTCATTGCAGATGTGTTTTAGCAGAGGAGCGTGAATTTCTGAAGTGCCACTTTTTTATAAAGTAAGTCACGTTATCCTACTTTCTTTATTCGTTTGTACCGTAACGAAATCCATTTGAAACATATCCCGAAATATGCTCTGTTCATTTTCAATTTATCTGCATGCTCATGACGGTGCGCGCTGGTTAAGGGTGCAAAGAATTCGTTGGGCGTAAAATATTTAGGTATTTTTTTATGAAAAACCCAATACTATTCATTTGAATTCCATCACAAAACATGAATTATCTGGCACAGTAGACAACGGTTTCAAGAACAACCAAAGCAGTTCTGTCTCCAAATCATAACACTAGTTACACGTTACATTAGTTAGCTTCTTGGTTGTAAACTTCCTCTGAAAACAAAATATATTTACATTAAAATTTTCACGTGAATTGTGATAACAATTGTTCTGTCTAAGTAGTTAATTGTTTCTGCGTTTCAAAAAGGTCACGTTGACTAATTAGGTGGCTTCAAATTTTTGATTGAGCCACGCTTAGTGGTGCGCTGACCACGAAATGCGGCTACCCGTGTAAACCTTCTGTGGCACAAGGCGTGGCGTAAAATAAAGCCACCATACAACATTCTTGTTTTTTTAGCATCTTTTTTGCGACTGCGATTTTTGCTGAATTTCCAAACTAAAGCACCGTCCCTTAAGTTGCAGGAGTGAGCTGGGATATATCTCCTACACCTAACCCCCTTCCCACTCCCAGGGCTCAGAAGCAAACCGGATGCTAACATTCGATTAACCTCCCGGCCTTCCTGTTTACCTCTCTCTCTTCACCGAACGCTGTGATGCACATCTTATTACGGCACACAGAAGTCGCACTCTCATACGCACTTATCGGCGCCTTGTGCGCAATAAGGTAAACACAAAGAATGGTTTTGCATCAGTTATATACAAATACGCGGCCACTTTGTAGGGTAGAAAGATAAAATGGTACTTTTATGATAATTGTACGACTGCCTTCAAGTTTGTGACGTCAATATGTGTTGTAAGTTTTAATATGTGATCGTAATTTGATTGATTGATTGATTGATTTGTGGGGTTTAACGTCCCAAAACCACCATATGATTATGAGAGACGCCGTAGTGGAGGGCTCCGGAAATTTCGACCACCCGGGGTTCTTTAACGTGCGCCCAAATGTGATCGTAATTTATGTGTTATTACTGAAGAAATTGCTTTCATATTCCGGACGATGTCCTTACGAGGACATGGTATGTAAATAATTTATAGCTTGAATAAATTTCGAAGCTTTTTTCAATATGCAAAGTCGCTATTTCTGACGAAGCTGTGAAACTTGAGAGAGGTGTGGATAGTGCGCAGCGTTTTCTGTATAGCAGGTCTGTGACCTCTACTTTGTTATGTCATGCTGCTGAAACAAAATTTTCAATTTCCAAGCGCTGTGCCACGAAAGCGTTAGCGTGAAAAGTTCGCTCCATTTAGCGTGATTTATGAAACAGAGTGCACAGGTCTGCCCCATAAGAGCCGCTGGTGTGGCCACACGGGTACCGAACTCGGCTTCTGAGCGTGCGGTCGTAAGTTCGAATCTAGTAACCACCTAAAATTTGTGCTTTCAGTTATTGTAGTTACCGACGTGAATATAAAATGGAAACGACAGATTTCGCGGATAAGAAACGCGCCAATACCACGGGCTACTAAAAGAGTGGCTTGATGCCGCGGCGAAACCATCTACCTCAATGCAACACATTGTGACCAGCAAGCATTCCCTTTTTCCCTTTTTGCTCCTTCAAAGTGCTCAGGAGACATGGCGCTGCCTCCAGTGGCACTTGAGGTGTAATTTAGCTGTTATAGACCGTGGCTTTCTCAATGAACCACTAGATGCCTTCGCTTCATTTAAAATAGAAAGAGGAAAAATACATCAAAGTCAACCTTCAGTCTTAAAGTAAAAACCGCCCCTTAATATAGAAGAGTAGATGCTAAAGTAGCCTGTAAGGCCATTTTATTTAAATTACAATCATAGATAATCTTCTGTCTAAGTTTCATACCCTAATCGTGAAGCAGGGGGCTAGATTGATAACATATATTTAAAGGATGAGTGTGATCAGCAATTTCCGCATTAACATTGTGTTCACTCTTCAATACAACGCCATGCTGAACGCCACCGGAAAAGTGGCAGCACAATGAACGAATCTACAAACCAAAGACAACACTTTGCGCGCGCTGCTGAAATTAAAAATTATTCTTTAGAAAATATCATGATTGACACTTACAGTCAATGAGTTTCTCTGAAATAATGTGTGCATTAAAACTAAGAAATTTCTTGGTTTTAACAATAAACCTCAACTCAAGATACACCAGCACATGTCACGTGTTGCCACGTGTTCTAAATCTACGAATCTGGTAGAAGACACTAACGGGCATTTACCTATTTTGGTCTGTTGAGGCACACAGCACATTTGTTAACCTTTACAGGACCTCGTAGTGACCAGCACGATTGCTTCTTAATTTGAAAATAGCTGAAAAAAGAAACATTACTGCACTTTCTTTGTGTAGCTTGGCTGTCGTCCTACTCATCATTTCTCAGATGTGAAGCACCTTATGGCGCAGTTCAATTCAGTGTGCGGTGTGACCAGCTTTACTGCTCATGCGCAACAACAGTTCAAGCACTGCCAGAACCCGCTCACGCGCTAGCGCATTCCAGAGTGTGAAAGGGGCTGATTAAAATGCTGTAGCCTCGTCCCCTTACATTTTCTCAGCAATTATATGATAGCGTCGTGAAACGAGGTTCTGTAGACACGCGATTAACCAACGCCTTGTATCCTGGTCGGAACGCGCGGACACGCGCTAGCGCGTAAGAGGGTACGGCCTTTTCTACTTACACTCTCTCAGCAATCACGTGATGGCTCCGGTGAACGAGATTTTGCAGACGCGCAATGAACCCTCATGCTCTCGCGTGGTGTGCTGTAGAGTGGCATGGCGGTGAACCCGAGTGATGGGCCCCAACAAGACTTTGGGGCGAGTAACAGCAACAGAAACTACGGCGAATTCCCGGTGTGCTCCACTTGCAAGCGTGAGTTTACATCTAAAAAGCTGCCCATAATGAATGAAACTTTAATTCAACCCATGTACTGCTTCTCATGCTACTCATTCTTCTGTTTAGCGTGAGATGTAATGTTTCTTTTAACAGCGGAGCATGCGCAAAAAGCTATCATCATGAACGGCCTCCACCTCATACGGCATGTAGTGTCACCTGGCGACGCGTTCTAGGAAAGAACGCAGGAGGAGAGAGGAATATAAAGGGTTAGAAGAAGGAGAAGAAATAAATAAAGCAAACTGGATTCTTTTAAGGAGCTTCGAACCTGCGTACGTTCACCGTCACGGGGTCGCGACGTCGCCGAAGGGAGCAGACAGTAGGTTGAAGATTATACTGTTTATTCAGTCAAACTTGTGGCCATGTAAAAAGATTACAGCAAGACACTGGCAGCGATAGCGGCGAACGGAGCGTCGGCCGTCGATCAACTGACAAGCGGCGAAGCGTGTCGGCATTCATACACTTGCCATGGAACATTCTAGCGTTGTCGTTAGCGGCGACGTAGGTTCCAGAATAATCTGAAATGTTTCACGAAGTGGGCGTCATCTTGACAAAACGATCTGCTGTAATCGTGAACACTCTGGAATGAGGCTCTGTTTGCGGTAAGTATTTCAGACAGGCTTTGTGGCCAAATACTGAATGAAACATGAGTGTAAATAAGAAACGCGTGTGGCATTACAGTACGAAGGCGAGTGTCGTAACCACACGGTCATCCACGCACGCGAGAATGATCAGCATTTATGAGATTCATACGATTACGTTACTAGGAGAGAGGAAATTTAAAAAGATAGAAGGAAACAGAAAGAGAAACAGAGAAAAGAAAACACAGAGAAAGGGACGGAAAGTGCTCCTCTGTTGCACTTTCCGTCACGTGTACACACAAGCTTCCTGCATAGCGTAGCAGTGCTCTGTTGTTATACGTTTCTGTCCTCTCAGATCCTCATATGCACGTGTGAACCGTGCCTCAGTAAAACCGTGCAGCTTTCAGGAAGCTGTTGCTGACTTCGGCTAATCTACAGCTGGGACGCACACCGGTAAGAGGCGGTTTCTTGCCAGACGATGAATTGGACCCTGTTGGGCTGTCGTCAACTTCTAGAACACTGTACGGCTTTAGCATCCCAGAGTATCAGCGACACAGGGACTTGATGGGCTGCAAGCCTCATTTCCTTCTGGTCGCTCAATGGATCAACGCTTTCTGTGGATCAACGACAAGAAAAAAAAACAATAAAGCGAAGCAAAGAAAAGAAATAAAGAAAGAAAGAAAGAAGGAAAGAAAGAAGGAAGGAAGGAAAGAAAGAAAGAAAGAAAGAAGGAAAGAAAGAAAGAAAGAAAAGAAAGAAAGAAAGAAGGAAAGAAAGAAAGAAAGAAAAGAAAGAAAGAAAGAAAGAAAGAAAGAGAAAAGAAAGAAAGAAAGAAAGAAAGAAAGGAAGGAAGAAAGAAAGAAAGCATGAAACCTTCAGATTCTGAAAGCAAGGAGGCGAAGAGACTGATCTCATCTACTGGATTGTGCGGTGGTGATTACCACCCAGCACGTCATTCTTGTCGCTCAGGGTACTATGTATGCGCACAGCCTCGACCGAGGTGTAAGATTAGAGCGCGAGCACATTACCTAACGTGCCGACAGGGCCTAGAAAATCAACTATAGGGGCTTGTGTGAGAGTAAACGTTCTTATCGATAACTTGCGGCCAACCCAGCGACAAGATACGACTTGTCAAGTTGTATATAGAGCATGTTTTGTGCAATAGTGCACTTTGTTGTGCCACGGAAGACAAAAAGGAAAAAAATGGAAATGACGCTTATGTGAGACTTCGGGGTTTAAGAGGGGCACTCGACGCTGACTATGCTGACAAATTCTAATTACCTTGGCACCGTCTCTTTTTGCCGGACGTTGTGTCTATTACTCCTCCCCCCCACCTCTCATGAATTACTCCAAAAGCTTTCTGCACCTAACGTAGTTTTGAACTCGTGCCAGGATCAGAATCACTGAAAGCTTTGAATGGCGAAGCATTTCTTTGCATACTGTGGGTACCTTAAGCGTCTATCTACGTATCTTATCTATGTATCCTTCTATCTATCTATATGGGTGTCTACGTCGGGGTGCTCTTATGATCACCTGCTTAAGTTGCAGTAAATTAAAATTAGTATGGGAGGGTAAAATGGTTTAGCGAGTATGACACGCTGGTTATCACATGGATAGTGTCACAATCCTGTGGCGTACGTCATCAAACCCTTTCCGCGAGAACAGACATGGTTAATTTTAATGCGTGCGCGTTAAGAAAAAGCTGCCATTCGTTGCGTTGACTTGGCGTCTGCAAAGAATAGATGTCAGGGCCCCAGCAGAAATTGAACTCCAGAATTCTGGGTGGCAATCACGTATTCTACCATGGAGTCACGCCAGATCTTCGAACTACATTTCCAATAGACCCTAATGTTCGGGAAACGTCAACTGTGGTTGCAGTGCTGACTATTCAATTTTAACGTGATAGCGTTAAAGAGCTCGTTTCGCAGGAATCCTGGTGTCAGCGTCGTTGGTTGCGAGCAAAAATAGTCATTTTTTTCTTGTGACCAAAGTATGGTAAAGATGCAAATAAAGTAAACAATTCCGGATGCGAGTGAAGATCAAATCAAGGCCGTTTGTGTGGCAAGCAGGTGTTCTACAAGACAGCTATGCCTCTGCTTCGAAATGCACTGCCGATAACTTTCATGCTTTACAAACGCGCGTGTCCTGTTCCCAGGCTTCGCACTACAACACGTAAATCGCAATAAAATTGTGTGGCACTAGCGATCTGGTGAAAAAAGTGACTTCGGAAACATTGACGTGTTGGAAGTAAATAATAAATCTCTGGGCCCCAGCAGGAATCAAACCCCAACACTCTGCGCGGCAATCAAGTATTCTACCAGTGAGCCACGCCAGGTCTCGGAACCACTTTTCATATACAGCCTAATGTTCCTGAAATATCAATTGTGGTTGCAGTGGTGGCTATCGAATTTCTTAAACATTAGATGTGCCACAGCCGTCACGTCAGGTCAACGTCAATTGTAGTTAAGTGCCATTCATGTAATCTGATTTATGTAGGAGCGCTCAAAGCTACCATCCTGGTGAGAACCAGTGCTTCATATCAGCTTACCTTGTCTGAAGCTGCCAATATCCATGTTGCTTTGCGAATCGTTATGCAACTGTAAACAACTGGTTCTATAAAACCTATGCAGTGGTTTAACGTGTGTCTGTGCGTGCATTTGTACATATTTCTTCAGCGCCACTAAAAAACGTTTCCCAGGGTAAAAAAATTATAATACAGTCAAATTTCATTTGTATGTCTGCATAATATCAATTCCCAAGGTACATGGTATATGCCGAATGTTTTGCACTTCGCCTTGTGTAGCAGTGCCTTCAGGGTGATGACGTCATGACGTGACGTCATATTGACGCAAACGCAGACATTCGCAAACGTTTTGAGGGAGAATAAATGATAGAGTCGGTCAGGGAAGTTTAGCATTATGACTGAAAGACGCATTCGTCAGTAAAGTGGACATTGCGCATCCTTTTGTAAGGCTTCATTCAACTTCAATAGCTCAGAAAAGCTTCGCGCATACTGATTGCAATACTTTGCGAAAGTTCAATAAATTTATTTTTCTCTCTCTATCTAGCTACGATAGCACATAATTAGCAAATAATCTATTTTTTAACAAGTGTTCTTTCTCTTACACGTCATCTTCATTCCAACATCGCCGACATCGCGTCATCTTCAGGCCACCTGATCCCTCATTTTCTTCATATTCACTCTCACCATGCGGCATATAGTGAAGAAAAAGAAATGCTTCCTTGCCACTTTCGTTGCTGCCTCGGCGACAATGTGCTGACAGAACGCGCAACACCAGTGATCTATTGGACTTATATCGCACTCCGAAGTTTTGGCGTCCGCGGTTTTAGGCCTTTCGTAGGTTTCCATGCATGTATATTTGAGAGGCACAAGAGACAGTACAGCGTAGAAAAACTATTATTCGGAAGATTAATCTTTCCGCCGTGGAAAACATATCAAATTTAGCCTCAATGATCGTTTCAGTGCAGCTCAGGCTCTAGTAATTTCTAGGTGAATCGCTAGTGGGTTTATATAACATTTATTTGATACGGAATGATAAAAAACATTAGATTGCGACATAGCGCCTAATTACAACAGTTTTATGAAAGTGGGAATGAATGCGTCATTTTCATTTTACTTCAATTGCTGAAACATCACGTGCGTCAAGAAGTGTTTCATGAAATGGCTGCACAGTGATGACATTGATTGCGTTTACTTATAATTTCATCCTTAATCTCTAGTTTGTCGTAATTGAAACTTGTTCTTTCTTAATTATTCATGGCGCCCATAGTTTACAAAATACTTAAATATTGTCTTCCTTTCTTCCCGGTAATAAATAGATATAAAAACAAAAGTATACGTTGTGTGTTGACCGAACCCGAGCGTTGTAGAGAATTAATTATCGAACGCGGCCAAGTTCCGTCTGTGAAGCTGATCAAGGCGCTCTGGTCGACGTTAGCGTTTACGTGGACAAACTGCGTACTTTTAAACAGCATTTTCTTAAAAATAAAGGTTGGCATATTCACTAACTAAATACTAACCATTCAGTTGTAACATAAAGCACTAGCCTCTCAGTAAAGGAAGGTAGTAAAATGCAGGTTAGTGAAAATTAGTACCTGGTTAGTACGTGAATAGTGCGGACTCGAGTGATTAGTTCCTTACTAAATTGTTAGTAACCCCCGCAAATAGAGGTTTACGCCAATTTTGGTTAATGTTCATGTGCGTTGCCTTATCGAAAAGATTCCCTTACAAAAGTATAGCATAAAAAACGAATTGACGTGACCCTCGTAAATCCATTAATGTCTTCTAACTACGTCATGTAACTATACTGTGGTAAGTGCGCATCACAAAAAACATACTTATAGTGAATAGACCACATGATCATATCAGATTCACATATGATCATACATATGTGAATCTCATATGCTCATATGGCCTCATATAAGCATATATCATATGCTCATATGAGTCTTTATAGTCATATGATTGTATGCACATATGAGTATGCGAACTCATATGAACGGATCACGAAAACACGCACGCAAACGTATTCACAAGTAAATCTCCAAGACTTAGACATAGCAGATTTCTACTGTAGCAGCCGCTTGAATGCTATATATACCCCTGCTTTGGGATCACACACAGCGTACTGGTTAGCAGTCACAGAATTTGAGATAATTGTCGTTTTCTACGCATCATCATCCCTTCTATTCACATATGTTTGTTCCATTACGTAGCGTGAAACTTCTATTCCAAGGTAGTCAATAAAACTATAGCTTGCCTAAAGTTTGCTTACAATATCACCATTACGGGAAAATGTTCTACGGTTTCTACGAAAGATCGGGCAACGTAGGTGGCTCAGTAGTTGCTTAGTTAAAACACTAAGAAAGGTTCCATGGTTAGTAACGGCTAAAGTTACTAGCTGTACGAGCTGGTGGCTAGTAAATGTATGCCGCGAAGGTAGTAAAGTACTCCGGAAACTAGTAAACACACGCGGTTACTAACTGGTTACTAACTTTTTTTAAGAGTGTAGGCCTGACCTACTCAGCAGCTTCATCGCCGACGCGCTAACCATTTTGCAACGTGATAGCTTCTACTACTACTCCTGGACAAGTTCCGTTCTTTCTTTGACTGCCAGCATACTTCCCTCGGCCTCACATCTGCTGTGTGTCACCACATCAACACGGGTAGCAATGTGCCACTGCGTCAAAGACCCTATCGCATGTCCACGACAGTGCGCCAGGTTATCGATCACAAAGTAGCTGACATGCTCAAGCGTGGCGTCATCCAGCCCTCGAATAGCCCCTATTCGTAAGCTGGATTTGTTTATACTTCGCGTTCATTAGTAGTTAGCAAAAAAAACGCGAATAAACAGCAGATATAAAGTTCGAAGCCGTATAATCGGACGTTTTGCAAACAAACCTACCACATTTTAACTAAAATTTTTATCCATCTTTATTGTTTCGAAAGTAGGTAAATTAAACAGATCTAATCAAACAATATTTTAGAACACAAAAAATATTTGGTCCAACTCCAGGTAACGGTCAGCCACATGCATTTGGTCGCGTCCTAAGTGCGTGTGCCGGCATATTTTTAAACTCGGACTAAAGATAGCAGGGGTGCCCTGTATATATCGTGTGTGTGTGTGTGTGTGTGTGTGCGTGTGCGTGTGCGTGTGTGTGTGTGTGTGTGTGTGTGTGCATGCGTGCGTGCGTGCGTGCGTGCGTGTGTGTGTGTCTTGTAAATCCAGTCACATCTTCTTAATGGTATTATTGTGCTGAAAACCTCGTTTGTTTCGGTCTAAGCTATGCGATTAAATTATATCTATTTTTTGTAAAGCATACTACACCTTGCTTTGACTCATATTGTGGGAAAGCCTGTCAACATAATTATAACCCGTGATTTGTGCAACCCTTTGAGAAACTCAGATCGAAGTTTTCGCCCATGTATGTTCATTGTCTCCACCTGTTGTAGTGTACAGAACGCAGGAGTAGAGGCTTGCGAAAAAGGAAACAAAATTGCACTGTTTATTTAGAGGTGGCTGCCTAGTTAAAATTTTGATATATGCGTGCATGAATTCTTATCTCAATGTTATTTTCATTACCCTGTTCTCGTTTTTTTACTGCAGTGACAGTAGTCGTTTACGCCTTTTTTCCGAAGCGAATAAATCCCATCATAATCAAACCGTATCAACAAGCACTCCAATGGAGCAACATTTCAAGTACGAGAGATTGGCAACTCATAATGAGTATTCTGCTTCATCGCACAATACTGCTCTTTTATTATTACTCCGTGTTTATGTAATGGCGTGAGATTTCCGCCCGTATTAACAAAAAGCCCTTGCATTAAAATTTAGAGGACAAGAAATGTGGACCAGTGGTCATAGATTAATAGTGATGCCGTATACCACGCAATACGGACGTGTGTGTGTGAGCGCCTCATGTTTCTCTCCTCTCTCTTATATATATATATATATATATATATATATATATATATATATATATATATATATATATATATATATATATATATATATATATATATATATATATATATATATATATATATATATATATATATATATATATATATATAAGACCTGCAGGCAGGAGTTCACCAGAACCCGAGCAACGAAAATGTTCTCTTCCTCTTCGCAGCCCAAAACGGGTATGAGCCACAGCGGCTCGTTCATCAATGGTGGCATAACCCCATCTCCCAAGAAGCATCGTCTCGATGCTGTACATGAAGGCAAAAAAAAAAAAGAAAATGGGATGAAAATTACCATGCAAGCAGAATGAATGGCGTAAGGAGGAATAACATAGTGGGTTGTGGAGCCAAGGGTTAAATGAGAAATAAGAAAAATAGGAAAAAATGTAAAGGAGAGACGAATAAAGTCAGTCACTCACTGGCGATTCACAGCGCGAAAAGTATGGTTTGAGTCGTGAAACGTGAACGACTTCACTTCGCGGGGTGAAACGGGAACGCCTCGAAGTGCCTTCTGGGAGAACCTTGTATGTGACGTTGCTGAGACGTCGTACGACCTTGTAAGGGCCAAAGTAGCGGCGAAGAAGCTTTTCTGAACAGCCACGTTGTCGGATAAGGGTCCACACCCAGACTTCATCACCGGGCTTGAAAATAACTCCATGGCGACGAAGATTGTAGCGGCGCGCGTCTGCAGTTTGGTGATGTTGAATATGGTGACGAGTGAGTTGACGGGCCTCTTCTGCACACTGCGCGAATTTGGCGGCATCGGTGCGGTACATTCCTAAGTTGTCGGGCAGGAGCATGGCGTCGAGCATCGTCTTGACCTCGCAACCGTGGAGTAAGCGAAAAGGTGTGAAACCGGTACTTTCTTGAACAGCAGTGTTATACGCAAAAGTTACGTAGGGAAGTATGGCGTCCCAGTTCTTGTGATTGATGTCCACATACATCGACAGCATGTCTGCAATTGTCTTATTGAGTCGTTCAGTCAGCCCGTTTGCTTGCGGGTGGTAAGCCGTTGTTTTACGATGTTCTGTGCCACTTAATCGCAAGACTTCCTGCAGCATCTCTGCGGTCAAAGCTGTCCCACGATCAGTTATGACGACAGCTGGAGCACCGTGACGTAAGGCGATGCTGTTCACGAAAAATTGGGCGAAATCTGCTGCGGTTGCTTTTGGAAGCGCCTTGGTTTCACAGAGGCGTGTTAAATAGTCGGTAGCGACCACAATCCACCGGTTTCCAGACGAAGACGTCGGGAATGACCCCAGCAAGTCCATGCCAATCTGATGAAAGGGTGCCTTCGGTGGGTCTATTGGTTGCAGTAGTCCCGCTGGTCGTAAAGGTGGAATCTTACGTCGCTGACAGTCACGACATGTGCGAACGTAGTGCTTCACAGTCTTTGCGAGACGTGGCCAGTATAGGAGTGTTGAATCCGTTGCAGCGTGCGCGTATAGCCGAGGTGTCCGGACGATGGCTCATCATGACACCCACGTAAAATGTCACCACGAAGCGTAGTTGGCGCAACAAGCAGATACATAGCTTGTGTAGGATGAAAGTTCTTTTTGTAAAGCACTCCATCGCGGAAACAAAAAGAGGATAGCGAGCGTGCAAAGCTTCGAGGAGGGTGGGAACTGCGTCCTTCCAGGTAGTCAATGAGCGGAATGAGCTCCGAGTCGTGACGCTGTTGCTCAGCCAAGCGGGTTGCTGATACGGCTGAAAGAAAAGTGTCGTCGTCTTCAAGGTCAGTGTTGGCATTTTCGACCGGTGCACGTGATAGACAGTTGGCGTCGGTGTGTTTCCGCCCAGATTTGTGAACAATGCTGACATCTAAATCTTGTAGCCTTCATCTATCTAAAGAAATATTCATTTATACCGGATAAGATTGCGTTGAACTCGTGTATCAGAAATGACTCTGATACACAAGTTCAACGCGATCTTATCCGGTATAAATGAAGATCCAGGCAAACTCACGTTTCTTTCGGAGCAGAACTAAGTTCTAGTTTTATTACAGTTTGTTCATAATCACTGTACACGCAGATTTTTACACCACCTTTTTGATGCAGTGAATTTCTTGACTTTGTGTTATCAATTCTGTTTGTGCCCCATGAAATTCTTAGTTACGCATTTTGTTCCATTTGAACGTTTTCTGCTATACTTTTTTGTGCGTGTGATTTGCTGTATGGGTTTGATAGTTTTGGTTGTAGATATTACTGTACTTTTCAAACTGCTATTCATGTGATCTACTTGATGTAAACACCGTTCATGCATTCTCATAATCTTTCTTTGACATTGCTTTGACATTCTCTGCTGTTCATTACTGGCCACGTCACAGTAGATAGTGTATGATAGTGATAGTTCACGTGTCAAGGGCCCTTGATATACCATGCCTTCCCTAAGAAAAGCGCATTTTTGTATCGTGTTTTTCCTGATGAAGGCCGGTCCCCGGCTGAAACGTAGGAAAAATAAAAAGTTTTCGTTTTGCTCGTCCTGCACTTTTTGGTATTTTTCCACTGGATCCAAGGACACCTTCTTTTTCATATATATATATATATATATATATATATATATATATATATATATATATATATATATATATATATATATATATATATATATATATATATATATATATATATATATATATATATATATATATGTATATATCATCCTTTCTCTATCTGCACTCTTCTAACTGAAATTCCTCTCTGCTGTTCTCCGATAAGGGCTAGCATATCACTTATTCGCGCTTATTCTATACCAGTTAACACACCTGCACTTCCCTGTTTTCGTTCCTTTCTAAAAGCTAAATATTCATGAAGGCAGCCTGCCCTCAATAATACATACACTGTCGACTAAAAGTCATCGGAAGTATACAGGCGCAATTGCCAGATAAATAAAAAGGATGGGGGGGGGGGGAGTATATGAAAGCTGTTCGTACGGGCTCATACTCGTTTGTCGCGTTATCTGGCACATGATAGTAGCTGTGAGAAGCCATCCAGTGATATTGTGAAATATGGCAAATCGCCATTTTGATCGAAAGCTTCGTGAACTCGTCGCCTATAGTTCAGTATTTCTTTATAAAGCCGTATTCCCGTTGTATGTCGATATTAAGAATATTTTGCCGGGTGCTTCTCGGCGTATTGATAAGCAATAAAATAAAAAACTGACTTATGGCACGCATAATCAGGCCAAACACGGTACCGTTAATTTTGTGGTCAATCTCTTGTAGTGGGTTGCGCCAGGTTACTGAGTAACAAGGAACCAATTAGCAAATGCATAAAACATGTCATCGAACGTCAGAGTGTGGCACGAATGAGTGGGCCTACAAGATAACGAGAATGGTGGCCATGAGTCACTAGTCCTGAGGATCTAGATCTACGCCGACAGCACAGTCGATCAAAACTCGGTGCGTTGTTGCAGAAAATGAGGGGCAAGGACGACCGCTGGAACGAGACAATGCCGTATAGGATGCGCCAGAGGCATGTTGTGGCCGGTACGTCACGCCTTATCATTGCGACTCAGCGTGCCCTTCCATGGTAGCCTTCCGTCGGTCATTGCTGCTGAAGGCAATGGCCTGCTCGTCATTGTCCTCTGATGTGGATTGGGTGTCTGTTAATATTATCGAAACGTCTTCCGGGGTGACCAAGGAAGCGTTCGGCGAGAGTTATTATCTTTTCTCCAGCCTGGAGACAGTTTGATTTTAACCGATCACAATTAGCCTACCTCAGCGCCAGTGATGCCATCAGCGAAGGAAAGGTCACAATTCGCTTTTGAAGTTTTGGCATCAATTGCCATTTTTACGGGAAATAGCTGCTGAGAAAATCAAAATATCTCGATAACGTGTACAACTGAAGGAAACTCATGCGTTGAAAAAAAGAAATGAAATAAAAGAAAAGAATAATCGGAGGAAGTACTATAAACACTTCTGTATCTTCTGCACCTTCTCTCGTCCGCTGTGGTGGAGCAGTGGCTACAGGGTGCTAGGCCGCTGACCCGAAAGTCACAGGTTCGAGCTCGGCCGCGGTGGTCGCATTTTAAAGGGGGCGTACTGCGTGATGTCAACGCATGTTAAAGAACACCAGGTGGTCAAAATTTCCGAAGCCTCTTACTACAGCATCTCTCATATTCATATGTTGGTCTTGGACGTAAAACCGCAGATATTATTATGTGCACCTTCTCTCTTATTATCTGTACGTTCTCTCTTCTGTTATTCCAGCACAGGCGCCTGTGTTCAAGCCATTGGAGATTTTACAACCTTTATGCAACCTATAGTAGTGTTCAGACGTTGAACGTACTCAAATTGAGTTTGGCCGTTATCAATGTGTGATACTACGACTTCGCCGTTTTGGTTGTTAGCGTAGCTAAGTCCTTTTTCTGGCTAAAGGAAAGCGTTGTTTCCTGCAAGCGGATGGCTTCTATTGCACTAATTGTCGTATTATCAAGCGTTCCTCGACTTGACGCCCTCCCACCACTCTATAAAGTGTGAAACAAGCGACATCCCTTGACTTAACATGACTATTCTCAAGGATTGCGTGCAGTGTGCTGAACAACTCATAGCCGCTGATATTTAGTTTCGTGAGGCAGTGGAACACCGAGATGGGGTTTTAGCAATGTCGCAACCTATGTTAAGAATTTAATGACATTTTACACATAACATTGCCGTAATGTCCTGTTGTGCTATTTGCATTCCGCCTTTCGGAGTGTTTTTGTACCTGCTCGCTTTATTCAGTCTTGAAGAGTGAGGTCGTAGCACTCATGTTATCTTCGATTTATTTTATTGATATGCGGGGTTTAATGTCCCAAAACCACCATATGATTATGAGAGACGCCGTAGTGGAGGCCTCTGGAAATTTCGACCACCTGAGGTTCTTTAACCTGCACCCAAATGAGAGCACACGGGCCTATAACGTTTCCGCCTCCATCGAAAATGCAGCCCCAGAAGCTGGAATTCGATCCCATGGCCTGCGGGTCAGCAGCCGAGTACCTCAGGCACTAGACCACCACTGTGGGGCTCATGTAATCTCCAAGGAAAGGTGTTTTATACGATGTTCTTCCTTAAGAAACCGAGAGCGAAATGGGATATTTGTGTTAAATGGGCTGACTAACGAAGCTATGATCTATACAAATACTTTGCGAATCCACAGAGATATTGCTTGAGGACGTCCAAACTTTGCACTGCATGAATCTTCACTAGCGATATAATCGACAAAATTTTTATTTGGTACGAGGTGAACTTATGTACATACTTCTAGGGATATCTGCAACTACAAAAAGCTCAGAATGTGAATCTTGTGACAAAGAAAAAGAAACATAACTAGTTATCAAGCCTGTTGATCCCAAGGTATGTTGGTCGTGTTGAGTAACATCCGAAGTTGGAGGCTTCTTTCTTGAACAAATAAAAAAGTATTTAAAAATTCTCCCTACACTTCATTCACTTGCTTCGTTGTGCATCAAAGAGGCCGAGAATTTTTCGCGCTTTTTGCAAAACAACCTACATACCGGTGAGATGCGCCATCTTATGTATACTTTTCCTGAGATATAAGTGCAGGCTTAGGCGGTGGCCTATCGCAATAATCCCGAAACAAAGAAGATGTTGTGCGACGTGTGGATCAGATCTTGTGATTGCGAATACATTAACAACACCTCCTCTATTTTATTAATGCCAGCCAGACGAGCCTGATCCAGCTGTCCACCACCCTTTCCTCTAGCCCTTTCCTGCTCTCGCCCATCGTCTAACCTTCGCGTGTGTCTTGCTGTCATGGGGGAGGGAGTCCCCTCATGCAGTGCTGACGATGGAAATCATACGGAGTAATTTTCGTTTAGTTGTGTGCTGATGCCTGGAGCGGCGTCTTGCATTCTTTGTGTTCACTATGTTGGCGGTCATGCTGGCTCTGTAAAAGATAAGGTGTTTGTAGATAGCGCATGGCCGTTCGTGGCACTATGCGGGCAACCAATGAAGAAGCGTCATTGCAACGCTTCTAGATGCGATGTGCCGTGATGCGGTGGTGGCGTTGCTTCGAGCCACGAAAGGAGCACGAAGGAACGAGTTTGACAGACGTATGATACTGTACATACAGGGTGTCCCACGTAACTTTAGCCAGAGTTTAAAAATATGCCGGAACACGCAATTGTGACGTGACCAATCGCATGTTACCGTTGCCTGGAGTTACTCAGACTTCTTTTTTGTGTTCTCAAATATTTTTAAATATATATGTTTAATTAGCGATGCTTAATTAACTAACTTTGCAAGAAACAAAGATAGATGAAAAATTTCAATGAGAAAGTTGTAGATCGGTTTGCAAAACGTCCGATTGGGCAGTTTTGGCATTTATATCTGCTAGGCATTAGTGTTTTTCTGCTAATTGCAAAAGCCCGCAGAATACAAAAAATACCACGTGACGAACCCGCTCGCGCGTCAGTGCGCACGATGATACTAGTGCTCCCTAACGTTCCGCGTACAGATGATACGCTTCCCTCGCACCGGTTCATGACAGTGATAAGCAGTCGCAGTGGTTATTGTTTTTGTAGCAGATACCAAAACGTGTTCATCGTAAAGCCATCACTATCGTGGCGGCCCTGCCGAGACAGCACAATGGGGCAAATGCTATGGTCGTTCGTACGCGGAACGTTAGGGAGCACTGAAATCATTGTGCGCACTGGCGCACGAGTGGTTTTGTCACGTAGTATTTTATGTATTTCGCGGGCATTTGTATTTAGCAGAAATATACTAATACCTAACAGATATAAAGTTCAAAGCTGTCTAATCAGACGTTTTGCAAACCGATCTACAGCGTTCTCATTGAATGTTTTATGTATCTCCGATTTTCGAAAGGATAGTTAATTAAAGATATCTAATCAAACAATATTTGAGAACACAAAAAATAGTCTGACTTACTCCAGGCAACGGTGAGCAACATGCATTTGGTCGCGTCATGATTAGCTGTTCCCGGCATATTTTTAAACTGTGCCTAAAGTTACGTGGGACATCCTGTATATAGAGGGAAACACGTCTATCACATCTCCGGGGCAAAGCGCTCGGAAATACGCGTGACGCAAGCAGCACGACCCTTCATGCAGCGTCACACATCACCATTCCCTGGACTAAGGTGGACCAACGGCTCCCGGCTCCAGTTAAGAAGCGTGCGTTTGCACTGGCATTAAAATAAAGGAGGCGTTGACATTGCGTACAAAAGTGACCCTCACTTTAAAACTGCACATGCAATTTTTTACGTGTGTACTGCCTACGTGAAGTTTACCCGTGTCGCCGAATGTCTTGCGAATGCTGCTAAGTTCAGGGACTGCTTGGTGGCGTTACTCGAAGTATAGCAATTTCGGGAACGTAAGAAGTACTGTATTAAAGTTATTTTTGTCGTCGGAAATCGCGTCGTATAGCTGTCGCATACGCGCCACGATGCGCAGGCCTGCAATTCCTTACGGCTCAGCCAGTCGGCAGCGATCGTATTGAAACAGGACCCCATCTTTATTTAAATCTGCAGAAGCTTCTCTCTCAACATCTCCCAAAAATAAGGAGCGATCAAACGCTGATACAATAAAAATACAGTAATAACAATCGAAGGCAACGCAAACCAAACAGCGACATATGTTCCGAGAATCTCTGCCGCTGCGATTGCCTCAACTACACACCCGTGTCCCATATGCAGGGGTGCGCCTGCATGTATGATTTCCCGAAGGACAAAAAAAAAAAGAATGTAGCTTTGAAAAATTGAAAACAGCCGTGACGCAGCGGCCAGTCTATGCACTCGCGTCACACAGCAGCACAGCGTAGCTACGCGACCGGGCAGCGCGCGATATTCTCTGCGCCGTTGCGGCACCCATATTTCAGAGGGGAGGTCCCGGAGCGAGCGCGCAATACTTGTCCGCGACAGGCACGAACCGTTTCCCTGCATTCGTGGGATTTGCTGCTCTAACCGCCACTCGGCTCCTGCCGGCTCTGCCGCTAGCACGGCACCTTGTGCCAGCCCTGAAACGGAGGAATCTTACGGGCACCATCTGCTGTCGGTCACATTCATAAATTCATGGTCTGGAACGGCCTAGGAGTGAAGGCGAAAGAAAAAAAATGAAATCTGTTCCTGGCCGCCGTGATTCTTTGTGGTTCGGTGGGCGAAACGGAACGATGACATCGCCTCTGTCTGTGATGTCACTTGTTTTCATTGTTTCTTTCGCTACCTTTTTCTCGTTATTATTTCTTTCTTTTGTTTTGTTCAAGTCCGCTTTGCTTGACATGTAGTAGCGCCTGATACGGCTCTGGGAGTCAGACATATTATTGATTTTGAATCTGCATTATCTCCCAACGCTGCATTGGACAGTTTCCCAGCGCACCGGAATTCATTGCTCACTCGACAAGGGTTTTGCACGTCTCTGCGCGGCGTATCTTGTTCGATGCTGTTGTTGAACGACGGTTCTTGGATTCGTGTTCTCTGGCAAACTACGAAAAATGTGTCGATTTTTATTTTGCAAGCTCTTTTATTTAATTTTATGGCCTCTCTCACACACATACACATTCTCCTTCAGTTATCGCCTTCTAAAATGGCTTTGTCGTTTTCTAGCTGCCTGGTGATATCTGCGATGCACGCTCCTTCATTCAACTACTTATCTCTGCGAGATATATAGTCAACTTGTCCCCTTTTGCGTTATTTTTTATGGTAGCGTGTGTATTTGCAAGACGATAGGTATGAAAGACACAAGTGAATATGAGTGTGGTCGCTGTGTCCGTGTAATTCAGACAAGCTTACATGTGACAAACTGTGCGAGTTGTACTGTTTTAAATGTGAAGTATTTCTTAACGAACTGCATGTCACTTTCACCGTTTCTATCTACGTATCTACTCTGCCTAGCCGCCTACGTCTGAGTGTTCTCGTGGCCGTCTTCTTTGCTTATTACGCACCAAAATTTACATGGAAGGGCATTAGTGTAAGGCGAACTTGATGAACAAATAACCCGAGATACTTGCGCGTATGAAATGAAACACTTTCCTTCAGTAACGCGCGGCACATACCCGCACACCACGGTTCAAGGAATGCAGGTAGGAGCTGCAGGTAATGGTCCTTTTGGACCAAAGTGGCAACGACGATAACAGATTTTCGAAAAACTTTACGCGATTGCGTTATGCAGGTTTTATCGCAGGCGGAACAGGCGTAAGCAGCTTTGTTGGTGAAGTAAAAATTGGAGGAACGTCTAGATAGAAAATTGCGGTGACAACCAGAGTCAAACCCAGGCATTCTGCGGGATAGTCGAGTATTCTACCACAAAAATACGCCACTGCTTGAAACTGCTCATGAAAAAAAAAGCTTACAGTAGCCTCATATCGTATGAAGCGTAACTGTGGTTGCAGTGTTCGCTATGGGCTTTTGTAACAATGTATATAACACTACATAATAATTATTTCCTTTACTCATTGCCCAACCCAGAGTACTACAACAAAACCCATTTTTCACTACATGCACACATCACACATTAACGTGCACTTCATTTAGATACAACTGACATATGTTGTTAAACGTGTATACCAAAGCTAGGTCTTACCATTAGATACCGTCACAGAAGTCAACGCACCAGAAAACCCACGACAAACCTGGTAGCCAGTGCTGTAGACATTAAACGGGTCTTATAAGCATATTCTACGTTAAAATTGTTGCTTTCTCAAATAGGCACATTTCTCAAATTGCGAAGGCCTCGTGGTTCATCCCCGTGCAAAAAAAAATTCTTGCTACGAGCCAGTCCATGACGTATGCATTGCTTAATATGCACAAATAAGTTTGTCCATCTCGCAACGTGTGACTCAAACCAATAAAAAAATGCTATACGGGTCAACACTTATTTGCATGCCTACTGCTTCACATGACATTGACACCATCGACTCTTAGAATGAGTAGAATCTGCCGTATTTTCATTACCGTGAATGAAACAAAAAGTCTTTATTTTTATGTTTACTGACTCTTATACATTATTTTATAAAAATAAATATCGTAATAATCAGTCATAATCATTCCTCTGTCCGAAGGGCTCCGAAGAAAATGGGCTGTAGTACTGACCATTAGAATACAAACGTTATAGGATTTATTTTTATTTTTACTTCTGTAACTTGTTATCTACATATGTGTTATGTTATTATGCTACTCTAAATCTGTAACATTATCATATATGTGTGTGGTGAGGGTTGCATATAACTTTCTTTTCACCATGGTATGCTTAGCTTGTGTGTACACTCCTTAAAGCACACATCCCCCCCCCCCTCGCAACACACACAGAAAAACACTACTCGGGGGCTGGTACGAGCCATTTAACAGCGTGGTGAAAGTACGCTTAGTTATTACAGTTGCCTACAGTCAGAGCCCGCACTGCTTAATGATCGTTTTATTGCTGCAGGGCCTAATCATTTGTCCATTCAAGTAGCCAATGTTTAGGTGACATTCGGCAAGAGTATAATTTTGACGACTCTTCTGCCACTCACTGATTGGGTGAACTGGTTAAGCTTTCAGGAATAAATTACCGCTAAGCTGGCGGTATATTTTCCGTCAATTCCCAGAGCTTATTCTGCTATGCATGGTAAAAAGTGCGCGTATATTCCATACGCTATCAAAGGCGGAGTCAAGGTGTAAGCGTGAAGCCGTTGAGGGAAAAAAGTTGGCCCGGATCTACATATTACACTGTAAATGTCGTCGAAAGACGATAGTCTTGCGCCTGGAGAGAGTGAACAAAACGTTTATTTGATGCTCTGCGAAAGAAAATCGGTGAATGGTATTCTGGAGGCGCTGCGTTAGAGTGTCTTGAGCGTGTGGCGGAGGCGAACGAGCGCATCTAGGCACGTTAGACACAAGTGCCATCTGGCAGTTATCTTCGAAAACGAAGGCGTGCAGCCCGCGGAGAAAGATGCGCGCCAGTATCGGATGTGATAAGGTGTAGAACTCAAAGCGACGGGCAGGTGCCACCACCGTGACGTCGTAGCAAAGCGTTGGAAACACCTTTTTGAGCATTGCGTTGCACTGTCAGTGCAGCGCGATTAAACGCTACATTCCTTAGAGTTACTTGTGTGTGCCTCTTCTGATATAAAGGCTGACATAGAAAACATGGAGGCGTTGTTGTGGTGCCTCAGATACAACTTTTTCATTTTAATTGACAATCGCACAACTATAAACGCTAAACCTTGAGCAATATTGGTGGGCGCGGCGGATGGGGTGGGCCGTTTGATGCCGTTTGAGGTATCGTTAGGGCGGACAAACAGACAAGTATACCGACAGACAGACAGACAGACCAAAATTTTTGCGTCGAAGGTCCCCCAGAAAGACTATCGTCTTTAAAAAAAGGTATTTTAACCAAGTCAACTGCTTGCAAGCAGCGTCCTAGACGCTGATAAAACGTAGGCCACCTGGCGTCGATTCCTTCTCGTCTCTTTCGTCTCGCTGCTCTCATCGTTCACCAATCGGCGCAACTATTCAACGCGGGCTCACTGAGCCAGCACAGTGAGCGATATGGAGACGCGGTGCCGAAAATTTGCGCAACTACCCGCTCAGTATGTCACTTTGGGTCTAGCAGCCACAGCCGGCAACGCCGCATTTCGGTCTTCCCTTATCGAATTCCGACGCCACTGTCGGTGTGGTCGGCTTGCACCGTTTTCTTCTTCGTGCACGCTGCTTTCCCGCTTGGCTGCGTCTGCCTTACGAGATGGTGGGACGACGGTGAACGGGGCAATCTTAGGGAAGCAGTTCGACCTATAGAAAGATATCTTCTCCCCCCCCCCCCCCCCCCCTCGAAGACTGGCTGTTTGTCTATCTGTCGCGGTTGGAGGCAGTGCGCGTGCCATTCATGGGGCTCTCGTTACACCCCTGGTTTTGATGCCGCTGTCATTTGCGCTCGCCGCAGCGGTGCAGCGCCATTCCTTCTGTAGCTTTTTCGGCATAGCGGTTCCTCTCTATAGCTGCTCGCGTCTTTGTTGAGCAAGCATTATGCCGCGTGAGTCGCAGCTCCCCAGATTGTGTCATGTGCCGATTCTTGAGCTACTGCGATCGACAAACAGACGACTGCTTCGAGAGAGAGAGAAACAGAGCTGGAAGCAAAAGTGCCTATAGGTGACGCAGTTGAAAGTCGAACAGCCAGGCACTGCGTTTTCGATTCGCGCGGCTCCAGTTGCTTTGTAAAGGCATGGCATTCTGCCGCCGTTGCTTCATGGTATACCATTAGGCCTTCTGCATTTATACTTGTCCATTAACACATATCACTATATTTCGCCGACACACGCATGCCATCAGCAATTTTCTGTATATATTATTGGATTACCGCAACAAACGTTTACTGACTGGAATATCAGTGCACCATGATTAGTGTTTATTCAGTCAACGTAAAATCTCAACAGACTGACTTTGACAAAGGGCCTAATGTAGTCCTTTAGCTCAGTTACATCAAGCGGGCGACATTATACGTACACAAAAAACGAAGGTACGATCATAATTGCATTTGTAACAAAACAAATGAATTTCTTAATAATTGCAATATTGTAGATAAAACAATTGTAGAGCTTTAGCCGCTCAGTTTGCCGTACATACGCACATGGAATGAAATATTGGGCAGCAGGAATTTTGAGATATGCGCTATCAAACTTGCTGCAAAGATTCCCCGTCCCTCTCGTTACACTTAAAAAAAAAAGAAAAGTTTTCTGCTCATAGTCTCAAAAGTGCATTGATCACACACTTTGGGAATGCATGTTTGAACATTTTTTGAAAGTCCATAGGACTTTTGGATTCACGGGCCACAATTCGTGAATTACAAAATGTACCACAATGTAATCGTTTAAACCATAATTAATATGTTTGAATTACCTGATTAATATTTTGATTTCTTCCACAGGTAATGGGTGCCGCTTGAAATGAGCTCCGCAGCTGCAGTAAAGTTGTCGATTGATTACAGGCATTTTTTTTTAAATTTTGTGTTGCGTAAAAGTGCACGTGCATGAAATATCAAGGAGGAAAAAAAAGTAAACAGTTCCTGGCGTCAAAATACGTATCATATCATTGGGGAATAGAACCATCGTGTGATCTATGAAATATCACTTAGTTTTAAAGCAGTCTGCATAGTCCAAACTGAGCGTGGCATAAGTGATCGAGCGAGTGAACATCCGTGGTATATATATATATATATATATATATATATATATATATATATATATATATATATATATATATATATATATATATATATATATATATATATATATATATATATATACAAGACTAGCTTAGCGCAGCATCGGAATGCATGCAGGCGTGATCCTCGACGAGATAAATATTGTCGGTAGAAGTTGCCATATGAAAACTCTCACTAGAAGTTTTTTTAATGCCAACGAAAGAAAGTGAATAAATTATAGATTAATCTATTACCATATATAAAATATTTTTTGCTCGCACATATAGATGCTGTTATCAGCTTATGTTTAGCGTATTCGCTTATTGTTCTGCGTTTTCCCATTTACCAGATGGTCCTTGCCGCACAGCAAGCGGTGTGTCTGAGTGCGTGACCTCTCTTATGAATGTATCAATCTATATTACTGCTACTTTAATTAGAACTTTCATTAACTGTGTAAATATTAGAGTGTGCATTACGTGGCTTAAGTGTATTGTATATGACAAAAGCAAGGACTTCGCATTACATGAATGAGTAAATAGCATGGCCGTTCGGGCCCTCTTTAGGTGGGATATCAGCATATGTGCATGACATGCATGCGTGGCATTACATAGATAGAATTCCACGACACGTAATACATGCCTATAAACACACGCTTGATTTCAGCACTGGCCAATTTTGACAACACGTCAGCTTGAGTAGATTTTATTGGAGTTGCTAAATAAGTTCTGGTTACTGTGTCCACTCGTTGTTATAACACTGTAAGTAAAAAACGTATTGCTTTTATGTCATTACTTCATAACATGAAATGCGTATCGCACTACAATAGCAAGCCTTACGGAAATTCACCAATATATTTCTGGTTTTGTTCTCATGTGCATGCAGAATGAGAAAACGATCCTTCGATCACAAAGTTTTTGGAGCTAAGAGTTGAAATTCTATCAAATAACAGAACACACAGCTGCTCACGAAAGCAAAACGCGTACCAGGGTACACTAATGGATCAATCGTTTTAATGGGGTTCAGGTAAAGACGACACTGTGGGCTTGATTACACAACAAGTATAGCCACATTTTAACGGCGGCAGTACACAAACTCAGTCTGAATGTCAAGCGTCATATGCAACATGTGGCAATTTTTAACCCAGTGTCCTCTACTGCAGCGTCTTATCTGAGTCTTTGTGTTGCTATAATATATTTAAAAAAAGTCAGTTTCCCCACACAGTTGAAGCCTTGAGTGCGTTAGTAACCAATTGCAATGTTCCACGAAGGGATGGTGCCAGCTAACTCTTTCGAATCCGATTTCACGCAACTCTACAAAACGTTGGTGTAAGAAAATACGGCCGCGCCAGGGACACCTTTCGCCCTCTCTTGGCGTTCAGAGCACAGCAGGTAGAAGGATATACGAGTCACCCGCTTTTGGCTGGCTAAATGGAGAGTTAGAGTGCGCACCTGTAAAATCAAAGTTCAGAGTTGCTGCTCGAGCATACCTCCCACTTTCCACTCTCGCGGTTTTTTTTTTTTCACGTTGGCTCGTTTGATATGTGTTTAAGCCATGTTCACCATCCCCGTTATTTCACTATTACCCTTGCCTAAAACGCTATAAAAAAAAACTTTTTAACATGATAAGAAAAAAATCTTTCTAACATGATAGTCAACCCTGTCTAGACATGTGCGTATTGGTCATTTCTTGTACATTGATGTGTGGGAGCTTGCACAACGTATATTGGTGTTTGGCACTTATAGCCTCATTTGACGTGGGTGCACCAATGTTGACACCTAATTCATGATACGTTTTCATCCCCACGACTAATTCACCATGATCATGACTTGACGCTTGTGGTAGCGAAGTAAATAGGGAGTTTTAGTGCTGGGTACGCATTCTCTTGGGGCCTTGCGGGCTTGGGAGCGCACGGCGTTGCATGCCCAACCCATACCCAACCGGAATGCCTTTTAGTTGGCGCCACGGTGGCACGAACGCAAACGCAAGCCCCACGAAGTTCACACGCTCTCGCAGAGCCATAGCGTCTTGTCGCGTAAGTATTGTTTAAGTCTTTTTATGATTTGGAATGTTAAATTAAACATGCATAGTGATCAGGACACCTTTTTATTGTGTACAGTAATCTGGTATACGCAAAAAAAATGAAAAATACAAGGTTATTGTAACGACAGTGTCGACATCTTGTGACACTTCGTGCAACCGCAGTCATGAACATGTTAGCTTACGCGTAATGTTTTTGAGTTGAAAATGAATAAAAAGGTTACTTATTTGTAATATTATCACGGCGCAGTTTTTGCACCAGATGTACAATGCACAATGTTTCTGCAATAACAAAGTTGTGGTTGTCTGTTTCACTAAGGCCGCGCTAGATGACGCCACCTATTCAGCTGGTCGTGGGCTGGCATATGTTTTTTTTTTTAGTTTCTATGTTCCAGGCCATTCTAGCTTTGGAAATCTGGCTGAAATCGTGTAATCGCTATGAGTGCTCGCACTTTGCCTTATTTTAACTCGACGGCTAGAGTATACGCAGTGCGGATACCGTGAGTTCTTGCGAAGGTGGACCGCGCGGACGCATGGCCCCATCGCCTCAGCGATCTTGCGACGCATCTGTTTGGGGTTTCGCGCATGCGCAATACCGCCGCCCCCACGTCCTGCGTACGCAAGCCGCTTGGGTACCCAGCACTAAAACTCCCGAATAACGTACATGGGGATACAACATATACTGAATGTCACGTAAAGGTGGCATCAAAATGAGCATGCACATAACATTCGAGCTTGATATTTAGTACTACTAAGCGCCATCAGTTGAGAATAGAAACGCCAAGATAGACGCCCTCCAATAACAGGGTAACCGACACTTGTGCTCATGCGTAACCACCCAGTGCTTCAGGGAACAGGAGGGGCTGCGTCTTTAGCTTGAGCGTTGAGCGCGGGAAGGCATTCCGCATCCAACCAAAAGCTGACACATACCCAAGCGCTTCTTGTAGGCACTCGTTAGTGCGATGATACTGTAAATATCCAATCCCAGACGGCGACACCTCGTCCTGCCAAACAATGTGAAATGGAGAAAGTGTGACCGACAAATTTAAGGCTTGTTTGAGTGTTAATAGCGCAGTGAGTGAGCGCCTTGCTATTATCGTTACGAGTGAGAATTAATGGGTTAGAGTGTCAGATCGCCTAATTCAATGAGTCAGTTCGTGTGAACATTACCGATGGTTCATCCACGAAGGAAATGATGTCGGTGAAGCCTTGGTGGACACCGGCTCGAAACGACGTCGTGTCCATAAAAAACCTCCCCTAAAGTTTCTTCATCGTTGGAGACACCAGCCAACCTACAAGATCGGTAAAAAAAAAACACACACACACACACACATTAGAACCCCGGGTGGTCGAAATTTCCGGAGCCCTCCACAACGGCGTCTCTCATAATCATGTGGTGGTTTTGTGACGTTAAACCCTACATATCAATAAAAGAACACATTATGTGACAAGAATTGACTGCAATGAACAGATCGGCCAAATTTTTCAGTCGTGCGCAACACGGAGCGTTCGAAATCGCTGTGCAAAGTTGCCATTTATAGTTAGGCCCCCTCCTTTCAGCCAGAGGTCTGTGCTTTTTTAGCGTCACAGAGCAGTGGACATGCTATATGCAATAGCTGACATAAATCAAGAACGGTGTTTGGATCTGATGCGCTACTCGCCCTGCGGCCTTCACGTGCCAGTGCGGCGCTCCCTGGTGCACTAGTATTAGCCGGGAGCCAGACCAGCACGCACTGGATTCACAACGGAAAAGAGTAGCCACGTTTGATCACGCATACTGAAGGTTACAAAACGCGCGGACCTAACTCCATTCCATTCGTCCTTGCGTATATTCCACAGTCTTGTGCGAGAGAAGGGAGAATGCCTTGAAGTGTGCGTCAAATCCTTGTAACTCCGCTCATCTCTGGTGGATCTGAGACATTTTTTTTCGGCAATCGATTCGAGAGTGAGCAAACTCCTATATTAAGATAATTCGATGGTTACTTCGAGAAGTAGTTCAGGACCCCTCTAAGGTGGCTGAAATGATCTCCTCTCGATCCATGGTTCCGTGGCACACGTAAACACAGCGTCGTAATTTAGCGCGAGGAACTACCACGTTAAGCGACGCATGTGCCCTCTCGGAACGCCTCAAGCAGGAGGCTCAGCGTAACACTGGGGCTGTCACGCCTTATTTATTCTGCTCTTATTGGGCGCTCAACATTAAATGATACGTGTTTTCCGTGAAGGCATCTGACTATTGGTGACTTTGCCATGGAGAAACGGACACTGTCCTTATTGCATTCCGGTCGCTCGTATTTCCTTCTTTGTCTGTTCGGGGCGCCTTTAATTAAACGAGAATTGAGTTGCGCAGTCGTAAATATTGCTGGCTATTCACGTGCCTTATGAGCATCTTAAGCGTATTACGCCTAGACCTCAAAAGTGCAGGTTAAGTCATCTGTCATTCAAGGAGGACGCGCCCGCAAGCAAAAAATATGAGCACTGAAATAGCACAAAATTACTCAAACATCAGTGCACTACGCGAAGAGCCACTTCTTTCAAACAGCCGCATCGCTTTTGCAAGCCAGCTGACCGTTACTCTAGAAAAGGAACTACTGTAGACGTCCTACAGAAATACAAAAACCGTGACTTTCATTGACCTCGTCGGTATGGTTTTGTCTTGATTAGGCGCAAAAGCTACGCCATACCAGCGCTGTATGGGTATACATGCTGCTTGTTCCTGCTTTCTTTGCAACAACTTCGACATGCCTTCACTCTAAGCTTTATAGCGACACAATTCGTAACTGAAGGCATTATATCGTTTCGAAACAAATTTATTGAGCAGTATTTAGTTGGCCGTCGTATCTATGAAGGCTTACTTATATCCCACTAAAAATGAACAGGCTTCGGCACAGAGCCATGGCCGCAGTGATCTCCGCCAACCCCCAGCGATCACTGAGGCCGAATAAAATAATCAACATTGCTATACACGTGGTAATTAAAGCACTTTCTGTAATACTTCGACAATAAACATGTCTTTTTAAGAGTTACTGTTGGAAGATAATATCCTATGCTTGAGCCTTCATGCACAAATTTTTAAAAGGAAGTACCCTTACTACGTTTTTCGTACATGACTGCAGACTTTCCCATTATGTGTGTCCGTCAGTGAACGACACTCGGTGCGTATTTTTAAAATAACAGTCTAATACTTTATGGGGCCTAATTATAGCTTCATTAGCGTTTTTTTGAACCAGAATTGTAAAGTGTCTAACCGAAAACGGCGCAGGTTAGCACTCATCTATATTTAATCCTTCGTTCTGCTCTCCCCATGCGCGTCCTGAACAAAGTTAGCTGGTAAGAAAGGGACGCGCCTTCTGCCGTATAGCGATTCAGTATCTTCCGAAATATATCCGCATTGTGTGTGTAGTCGGATCATAGCCATACAGCAGTCTGCACGCCTGTCTTTTCATGGCACCCGCTTCTTCGAAATTCAATGTAGCCCGAATACTTCAAAAAACCTCAAACGTTAAAAGTTAGCTTACATCTTCTGAACCAGTCGCCCTCGCAACCACTTGCATGATACGAAATCTATAATCGAGGCAAATAAGAATGTTTCTGACAGTCTTTAGACATAGAAAAAACGTTCCCTACGTGTACCTAACAATATGGCACGCAACTTGTACAAGCGCGTACCTATACTTCTCGCATTCTATAGGAAAAATGGTATTGATATAAAAAAATACCCAACTCCTGTCTGCACTTCCTTGACACCATGTAGTGTAGATACCCACGTTCATCTCATGTCGGGGATAATGACAGTGCTTCCTTGAACTCACTTCAATCTGACCACACTATCGATGATATCAGCTTTTGCGTTTTTTGTTATAAAAGTAAGAAAACATCTTATGCAAGACGGCACACGCATAGATTGGGATACCGTACGTGAGAATAATCCAGAGACAATACTGGTAGCGCGGACCCTGACTGCGTTTCTTGATGATGACGGCCCTCCGCCCTCTCTTTGTAAAATTGAGTAAACCGTGCGATGTGTGTGCGCGTCAAATTTTGTGACTCTTTGTTGCTTCCCTTTTCTTGTTGCTTTTATGCCTCCAAGTGCCGGGCAGCAGATTAAAGGCCTATACCGTGCCTGTTTATTTTTCACTTTCTCTGTGTGGTACGTACTGGTCAGCGTATTCCTTACAACTTTCCCATTGGCTTTCGTTTAGGTAGACAAAAACCTTTTAGATAAGCCAGGACAGGTGGACCCTCCAGCTAATTTTATCAGTCCTTTTTCATGGCAACAGTATGGCTGTGAAAATGTACTAAATTTTACAAGATCTGATGCAGCGACACAGTGCCTTTAATAATATTTTCAACCCGTTTATCTAAACGTAATACGAATAATATTCTAAAAAACGGTACAGGTAAGATGAAGTATTATAGGCAGCAAGAAATAACTCAAACTCATAATGCAATTTCAGATCGTTGCGTGTCGCCCTGAGACATTCAAGGTATACTTCTTTTGCTAAATGGTTTTTAAACCCAAAAACTTTAGAAAAAAAACAGGAGATAGGAGAAGGCATAGCGCGATTATGGTGAACTATGTCCCATTCGATGCAGCGCACAAGGCAGCAAGCAGAAATAATTAATAGTGAACACGTAGATTCGGCAAGCCTGTAGCGCTCTCTTTCAGCTGCTAGACTTCTTAACAGCGGATTTTTAGAGCTAGAAACTAAGGTAAGTATAATGTAAAACTATTACATTCTTCCCTATTTAATGTTTGCCGTTTGCTCATCTCACTGCGACTGGCTGAAAGCTTTCAAGTTAACCGCACGTGGCTCGCATATGTCACGTGATGCAAAGAGAACAGAGAAAACGCTACTTCTTGAAACGGGGCGCGTACGGCCATCTAATGCACAATTCGGCCGAAAAAGGAATCAATCAGTTTGAGCTTTGCACCTTTGTCGCTATACTATCCAGTAGCAATGATGAAAAATTTTCGGACAGAGCCTTCATCGCCCGTGCGTCATGCGACGCTGTCAAGACCTTGGAAACTTGCAACGCTGCATTCACATGAGCCCACTGCGGGCCACTACGTTATTTCGAACGAGAATGAAAGCTTTCAAAAAAATAGGAAAACGAGCTGGAATTCGCAATTTTGTTTGAATAAATCAGTTCTGGCGCAATTTACGCACATTCAGTAGAAATATTAGCTTTGGTTTAACGTCCAAAAAGGACAATTAGATTATCATGCCGTAGTGGAAAACCGTGCACCTAAATCTATGTACACGCCTCCAATAAATATGCGGCCGCGCCTCGGCCGCTATTTGATTTTACGCTCCGGCGGACAGCAGTCAAACACAATAACCGCTATACCACCGTGAGCGGGTATCATGTAAAAGGCCGGTTTTTTCGTAGGAACTACCTATGTAACACTAAATTTTTCGTAAGTGCGTGCGTGCGTGCGTGCTCATTACAGTCAATGAAAAACGTTTTTCTTTCTCCATCTGGTGCGCCCAAACGACTTTATGGCAATCGGGACAGCCTTAACTGCTTCCGCCCCTCTTACACGGCGCTGTTTCCTCGAGTAATAAGTTGCTCTTTCCGGGACCTCGGTAATGTCAGTGCCTAAATCAAGGTAGTGGCATAACCAGGCTGTCGTTAAAGGGTTAAACATCGCGTATAAAACAATTTTATCGCCCTCGTCCGCCTATAGCCCATGGTGTAGAAGGATGCTTTGCGGCCGGATATTCGCCTGTCGCGCTCGCCCGCTGAGGGGAAACGAGGGATCGCGGACCAACACTGGCCGGAACAGGCAAGCCGCGCTTGTTCGACGCAATACTCGTAGCGCGCGCTTCAAACACAAGTAGATGCGGTACGGCCAGCAGGGACAAATAATAGCTGACACGCGCACTCGACAACCTATATACTTCCCGACCGCAGAGCGATGGAAGGTGGGCCAAAGCGCATCGCAGCGTTACTCTCTAAACAGGCTTGCCATAAAATGCCAGCTGGCAGCGATGGCGTCGAAGTCAGCGAGCCTAGCGCAGTGCAGCCTTCGTTTTCACCACCGATGCCGTCGCGAGGCCGAGCATTCTCTATAAAAAGCCAGCGGCAGAAGACAAAACGACAGCTTGGAGCGGGTTATTGGAAACTTGTGACTTGCCCACTTCTCGTTCGCCTCCTCGCCGCGTTTGTTCTCTTCGCGCTGCGCTACGCCAGTCATCCGTTGTTTGCCTCTTTTTTTTTCGTTCACACTGTATAGGTGTAGGGAAACAATTTGGAACTGCTGTTAACTCTTTCTGTTTTTTTTTTACTTTTCGGCATTCACAAATGCAATTTTAACTTCTGCTAGCAACTCTCCGGACGTCGTTCTGTAATGTCTAAAAACAGAAAGTTGAGTTGCGTGTGAAGTTGCCACTCGGTGAAGGGAAACGAAGGCTCCATACTAAAAGGCCAGCTCTGTTCTTTAAATTAACAGCCACCTATCACCAACAGGAAAGTCCTTCACACAAAGACGACAGTTGAGAAAAGAATTAGCGCTTGCGGTTAAAAATCGAGCATCGGCATAATAAATTATGTCAGTCACGAAGTCAGAACAATCGCCTATTTTAAATACCTTCTTTTGCTTTACAATAATAAACGCAAATTTCCCCAGAAGAGCCTGCATTGTTCTGGGGTTGGGTTAGCGACGAGCTGTTGTTCGACTCACAAAAGCTCCACCCATGTTTCCTGAAAGTTACACTAAAATTTCTTTAGAAACTAATGTCCTCCCCTTGGTGTTGGCGGGTACATTGTTAGTGAAGAAACTCGGCCAGTGGTCAACAGCGCGTTCGAACAGAATGTTGTGCGCATGCCACGTTTGAATCTAGGGTGTTTAACATATTCAAAGCAGCGTCGCTTTCATTTCATAACCGAACGTCTGTGTATACCGTGTATAGTCAGCAGGAGCACCAATAATGAGAAGAGAAAATAAAACTGCACTGAATCCTCTGAACAGGGTGGCTTCCCTCAGCGCACTAAAGGAGCTCCAACGTTCTAAATACCGTTTCTCTTTTTGTAGTTCTTTTTCTGCGAGGAATAAGTAGGTGCTTTAGCCGCACATAGCATGTGCCACACTACTTTGGCGCCGCGCACTGCAGCCTGGTGTGCGTGAGACCCGCAGTCACGCTTGCGCACGTACAGACGCACATGCCCGTATGCTACTGTGATGGCTCACACAGCCCAGTTCACGGGAAATTGATCCTCTGAGAACACTCCCTCGATTTCCAACTTTCGTTCCATCCGAAGCGAAATAGAGGAGAGCGATATATCGAGAAAGAAGCGCCGCACATAAAGGCGTGCGCTTTGGCCTCGGTAGAGTCCTCCCGCGGCTCCTGCCCACGCGTCCCCTGCTTGTGCGTCTTTTCGTCATGTTTCTCCCGCAAGCTCCTTCCCCTCCAAGCCTCCGTGCGCCGTCGTCAGGACCATTGTTATTAAATTTTGTTCGGCGAGAAAGAACGCGGTGGGGACGGCGTTTACAGCGAGGAAGACGGAGAAATAACTTGCCGCCTCATCGCCGCGTTCTCGTCGTTTTTCCGGTGTTGTTATTTCTCCTTCGTGGCCACACACTTCTTGCCTTCGCGTCGCCGATTTCTCGCTTTCAAAGAGCTCCACCGCTCGCTTCAGCTGTCCCGCTTGTATTGCTTCTTCTTCTTGCAGGTTAAGTCCCCCCCCCCCCCCCCCCCCGCACCCCGCCTTTTAAGTTCAAACTGAAAATGACGACTTCGAAAGCAGCATTAAGCCGATGTGGACGACTGAGCTCACACTTTGTCGTCCTTCTTGACCTCGTCCGTGTTTTGCTTGAAGCGGGTGTGCGTTTGTTTTCTGCGTGGCTGGCTTGGGCCGACAACTTCTGCGTGGGCTCGGGACATCTTTCGCGACAGTGTGTGGTCATTGAAGTCTAAGGCAATTGTCGCTCTTAGAGTGCCGCCGAGATGTCTTTTCTTCGTTCTACAAAGCTAAAATATAAATTGTAGAGTGGGTATATGGGTAAAGTAAAGTGGAAACAATTTTGGAAGAGGAAACACGTTGCGATTAATTTTGTTGACCAGACAAAAAAGAACAATTTTATTGTGAGACTCAGAGTAGATTGTGAGCATTGCCATCTGTGAAACCGTCAAACGTTGTTTGTTTTGAGTTGCCCGAATAGCACCGGTCTTGGAGAAAATTTGCTGTATTTAGTTTACTGGCGCGTTTTGCTACAACAGTAGCTGTCATGGCCTCACTGCTCGAGCCACTTTGATGTCTGACAGTAATCTCATAGTGTTTTGCAATGAGTTTACTCTCTGAGCTTCGCAAAAAAAAAAAAGGACTGACGGACAAATGCGGTGCTCAAACCTGAGTAAATGCGACCTTCAGCCAATGTTGCATTTTAAAAACTTGCGTCTTTTTTGCGTCGTATTCATATACTGGCTTTAGTGGCTTTCGCGGAAAGGCTAAACAGATACAAGAACGAATATCTCTAATGGCGATGCAAACAAAGGTTAAGGTTGAAAGTTGGGTGAGTTGGCGATAGTTGACGTTTACGTGTTAAGCAGTGCACGTACACAAGCACAAAAGGAACGAGATGACGAGACGACTGCTGCACTTGCAACTAGTTTATTTTGAAGAATACTTTATAAATATGCACACATGACAGCATACCATGTGGGACAACAACATTCAAGTTACAACGTTTTCCGGCGATCTATCAAAAAAGGCATGTCGCTAGTAATATGGGTAATGGCGTTCTATATCACTAAAAAAAAGAGTAATTGCATCAGCCAAGAATCGGCAGTTCTGAGCGATTGAGAAGTGTCTTTTTCAAAAAATTGGCGGAAATAATTATAACTTGAACGTCATTGTCCCAGGTGGTATGCTATCTGTGTATATTTACAATGTTTTCTTCGATATAAATTAGTTGCTAGTGTAGCAGTTGTCTCGTTATCTCGTTCCTTTTGTGCCTTGTGGCTCTGCATTGCTCCACACTTAAACACTCGACGAAACCGAATAACGTTTTGATTTATTCATTGGATGAAAACGCTCGGGAAACATTCAAACTTCACAAGAACTTAGGAAAGTTATAGTTCCGGTACAACCCCCTCACAAATATACAATACCTCGCTGTAGAAAATTCTATGAGGTCTTTTACATTGTTTAGATCTATAATCTTTCGACAGAAATGGCTTGTTTCTTGCATTGCAGTTTGGTCACATCGCTTCAATTTGTCTGTCGTCCACATACTGCTGTGGGTAAAATCATATGAAATATTTTGTGGAACAAGGTGGCAGTGAATATCACACGGGGGAGGATCAAGCGCTGAAGATCTTTTCAAGAGGTTCCTTGAAGTAAAGTTTGAAAAAATTGACACTATATACTGCGAATATAAAGTATTCTTTTATGCTTATTGGTACATGAAAAATAATCAAGCTTGTATAAAAGAGTAACGTAGTACAATTGCCTCCATAGCAAGTGAAACTTATTAGTGAGCACTTACTGCTTCAATAATGTCGATTTGATCAATATGAGGGTTTAACATCCCAATACCACAATATGATTACGAGAGACGACGTAGGGAAGGGCTACGCAAATTTCGACCACCGGGGGGTCTATAACGTGCTCCCGAATCTCAGCACACGGGCCTACTGCCTCAAGAATGTCACTTGTGTATTAGTAAAAGTTTTCGGTTACATTACCGATGCCTTTCCTCCAATTTTATATGTCACAATTTTCTTAGCTTACTTGCCCACGAAAAGTACGCCTGTAAGTTGTGCTCATTGGTAGGAATTCATTATCGCCTTTGTTGTCTCTTGCTCGTATCCTGCGTTCGAGTTTGCACGCTCACTCAATCTTACTATGAGACCAGAAAAAAAACGCACATAGCTTGGCGTAAGGCAAGACATAGCAGAGCTCAGCGACTTTGGTCTGGTCCTGGCCATACGAGGTGATGCCAAGTGAGGCTTAGTCATGTGAAGGAGCCCAAACTGATGTGAAGTTCCCGTTGCGTCTAGCACAGTCGGTCGTACCATGTGGTGGACAAGTTTAAACAAGTCGAGTCCAGAAGTCTCGCTTGTTAGCGCACTGTGACTCCCGGTGAGCGGCTCCCTCATCGACAGTGCTGGAGTGACCTACAGTGCGAACCTTCTTCGGCCTCCCCGTGTCTGCGTCTGCCACCGCGCACCTCCACCGCTCACCGGTTTATACAAAACGAAGAAACGTATGTGCAGTTGGCCGTGAAGTCACGTCAAGCGTAAGAGAATGGTTGCATGTAGCCTAGAGTTTCCTAAATATACACTAGAGGGAACTCTGGCGCTTGTGTCTGGGAGCTGCAACGCACGGCGCTTCAGCGAGCATGGGAATTATGGGCATGACGTGAATTTACCTGGTGTTCGTGCTTTACGTTTGTTCGCACTTCGCATTGCTTGAAGCTACTTTGTCACGAAACAACAATCGACAAATCTTCTGCAGTTGCTCTTCACCAACTTAATCTCTTAGGTTTACCACTTCAAATGGGTCACAAATTGAAATACGCTTTGTCTTTTTTTTCTTCAAACTAAACCAAAACACAACTGTAAACGAAGCCAAAAACGCGTTCGCCGCCCACAAGCACGAAGACTAGCCAATGCTATCCCCTACCTATAATTCCTAAGTTCGCCAAACGATCGCAGTGCCAGTGTCCCCTCTAGTTAGTTTTAGGAAACTCTATGGCGAACACTGTCCAGGCAGTTGGCCTGGTGATGGAGTAGTGTATGGGCTAGCAATGCAGGTGCACAGTTGTGCAACCGGTTGCTAAGCAACACGGAGTGACGTCATTGCTGCTCGAAGATTTTTTTGCGGGTGTTTGACAGAGAAATGCTGGCTTAAAGAGCGCCCCCCCTTCCCCGCTGGTCAATTATGTTTATGACACAATAAGGCTTCACTAGGTATGGCTCAGACACAGGAAAATCTCGCCATTATTCAGTGCCACATTTTGTGCTAAAGACCTCGCACCTAGGAGCAGAGCCCCTTTACACGCTGCCTATATATATGATACGCAATACGTGGCCTTCCCAGCTCCATTATTTTTAAATGCGAACGCATTTTTTAATCGGGCTATGTCAAGGGTCGTCGGGATCCATCTACCGCCTTCTCGCACGTCCCTAGCAGCCGGAGCCCCCACCATGTCACGCTTCGGCGTCGGCAGCTGTCATCAGCAGCTGCGGGCGTGCGCGCTTATCCTCGCGCAACCGGAGCCCCCACCTCCTTGACTTGAACGCGTTTTGACCGAGAATGCTAGCCCCTGGAACTGGAAACGCATATCACGTTTCTGAAGGGCAGAAAAAAAAGTAGCTCCTATAAAACGCAGACATAATGCATAGTTTGTCGATTCTCCGCTCAAAAGTTAATAGGGAGTTTTAGAATAGCGCACGGTGAGCCCTTACGGTGCTGTCGCTGCCACTGCGCATGCGTCGTAACGCGAGTCGGCGTTCGCGTTCGCGGACCGCACGCAGAAAATCCAAAATTGCGTGCGGTAATGGCGGCCCGCATGTGCCCGCAAGAGCTGGTTTGTTTGATTGGTTGACTTGTGGGGTTCAACGTCCAAAAACCAGCATATGATTATGAGAGACGCCGTAGAGGAGGGCTCCGGAAATTTCGACCCCCTGGGGTTCTTTAACATGCACCCAAATCTGAGCACACGGGCCTACAACATTTCCGCCCCCATCGGAAGTGCAGCCGCCGCAGCCGGGATTCGATCCTGCGACCTGCAGGTCAGCAGCCGAGTACCTTAGCCACTAGACCACCGCGGCGGGGCCGCAAGCGCTGTGTTCGAGGCTACGGTGTCGCTGCGATCGTGCATTGCGGTTCGCAGCAGGGCAAACGCTATTCTAAAGCTCGTATGGCGCCCGCTTCGCCCGCAACGCCCGCAGCGCTTGCAAACGGTATTCTAAAACTCCCTAATATCATAACTGTGGTGGGGGCTACGCCGAATCGGCTGAACTTCTCGAAACTCGATCGGCATCTTCCCGAGCTCTGGCGACACATCTTTATGAACGAGCCAACAGTACAAAAATGTCAAATCCGCTCCTCAGCGCGCTGCGTTTCATTGGTTACGACGAAACCAGTCATCGCGTCAAGAATGGTCGACTAAGTTGGGCGGTTTTTTCTAACCTGAGGTACCTTCTTTCATTGGTTTGTCATTCCACTGAGTGCAGAACTGCACCCATGCAATAATAGTTTCAGAACCTTTTTGTGATTATATTTTTAGAAGCAAGAGGTGTTTGAATTTATTTTGAAGCTTCTATAGCCTGCACAAAGTCTTTTTTTTTAATAATCAGCCCGGTGGCCTCTGAGAACAGCACCGACCGAGTGTCTTACAACATCGCAATCGCCGCTAAACCCAATACACGTGTCAATCATCATGTTCAGCCTGTACAATCTAGCGCGCTGTTCGGCTGATGCTCGTCTTCTTTGTTGTCATCGCCCTCTAGCTCTCGAGCACGTGAGGCTGGCTAATTAGCTATTTGGGACGAAGCTTCTAAAGTCGTGGGTCTGTCCCTCATAGCTCGTGGTACGTGACCGCCTAGTCCGATGACTCACTCAGCAAGTGCGGACGGATGGACAGACGCATGGGCAGACGGAAGACAGAAGATTCACGGTTTACCAATAATACAGTCTGAAGCTTCACTTCACTCGTCATTATTCACTCCATGGATATGCTGTTATTTTTTTAGCTGCGCAGTACAGCTGGCCACTAAGGCCAGGACATGCTATGACCAGGCTAATTACGCCAAGTCATAGTAAGGCTGAGGTAATTACGCCACATTTTACAATGACCGTGCAAATGAAGCCATATAAAGCTAGAACCAGGCTAACTAAAGCGTGCTAGTTGATAAGCTAACTATGCTAATTAACTCAACGTTACTTGTGAACACGCTCAGTAAAATATGATAATTAGCACTTACTAACGTAATTGCCATTAGTATCCTTCTAATCAATACTACATTTACTTGCTCCATACTTATCATTATTCTGCTAATTGTGCCCGAGGTAAATACGTTTTCATTTAGACCTTATCAATGAAGACAAGACAGCCCAGTGTAATGGTCTTTAGGCGTCGGCCAATTAGTACAATAACATTAAGACAGAGCTTATGTGGTCTTCACTCAGAAGCCGATCATGCACATGTGTAGACGACCACATTTAACCATATGGTGTAGTAGCGCAATTTTCACGGGGACGAAGAGGACAAGAACACACGACACTCGCTACTGTTCTTGTCCTCTTCGTTCCCGTGAAAATTGCGCTACTACACCATATGGTTAAATGATGTCTCACCAACTAGCCCAGCTCTCAACCCTACTGTAGACGACCAACTTAAAAAGCTGCAAGAAGTTAGGTTATCACAAGCTCCTCTATGGCTCCAGCCTTGCACAAGTAGTGTAAGCTCACCAAATTACTTTGTATGCAAAGAAGCTACCGCGTAATGCTCACTGCATCAAATGCTTCATATAATCACACCTGCACCACCACAGCCATGAATTGAACTCGGGCCTTCTCAAAATCAACGAATTTGTATCTGAGGTTCACGGGTCAATCAGTTTAATTTACAGACCCCCGTGGGGAATATCGGGTACGCCCACCACGTTCGCTCTTGCCAAGGAGCAGTGATCACGTCGAACGGCCCGATTAATCTATCAGCTTTATCGCGAAGACTATGCGCAGACGCACGCAGAAATAGATGTGATATCACCACGCAGCCGCGATGCTTCGCATTCGATTTCACCGTGCTCACAACGTATCGAAACACATGCAGCCGCGTTGCCGACACTATGCGAGGGACCCTGGTGACCACCTGTCCTCATATATATCTTCAATACTTAATTGTGGCGAAACGAGCAGCACAAAAGTGCTGCGTGTGTACCCTTGCTGCCTTCGAGACTGGAAATTTCCATGTTGCCCTGCGAGGTACTATCGAATATATCAAGCAACAACCGGCTAATCGATGGGCAGTATTCTGTGACTCCAAGGCGGCTCTGCAATGTCTTTCGTCGGCACTTCGTCGCCGGTCGTACGAACAACTAGTATCGAAGATCAGAGAAATGCAGCACTATGCGACCGAACAAGGACACAACGTTGTGTTCCAGTGGATACCAAGTCATTGCGGTATCTCTGGCAACGACCTCGCCGATTAAGCAGCCAGAAATGCACACGTACAAACAAACCCTGTGTCCGTACCTTTATCTAGGATTGAGTCGGCTAGATACCTAAGTAAGCTGGCGCAGGACATGACACTCCAGAAGTGGCAGTCATCACAGTTTGCACATCATCGACTATATTCTCTCGGCCCATCTCTACGACTGCGGCTACCCTCTGGTCTTTCTAGGGAGAAAGGCACAGTGTTGTGCCGTCTGCGTCTGGGCGTAGCCTTCACCAATTCCTACTCATTGAAAATATAGATGGCCGACAGCGCGGAGTGCAACAACTGCGCCGTCAATGAGACTATTGAACACATGTTACTGCCTGGCATACACAAATGAGAGGTTTCACATGCGCAGTGTTTTAAATCAACTGAACAGAAGTGCTTTCACTGTCGAGAAAGTATTGGGACCATGGCACGGCCCATCCGATTCCGAAAGGCAACGAAAACACTGTTGCCATTTTTCAAAGACATCAGCCTGTTTCATCGTTTGTGATGGTGAAACTGTTACGCGTCGGCCCAGTCAGTGACCTTTTCTCTCCTCCTCTATAGCTTTCCTTCCCCCTTCCCCTTCCCCAGTGCAGGGTAGCCTACCGGGGCTCAGCCCTGGTTAACCTCCCTGCCTTTTTCTTTGTGTTCTCTCTGTCTCTCTATGCTGCAGGTGAAACGAAAAACCTGTCAGAAAGAGGTCTACACCCACAAACACGCTTGTGGAAGGCACGTGTTGAGTTCGCAAAAAGATAGCGCAACGTTCCCGCTGTCATCGCTGCACTGGCTGCACTGCTAAAATGTTGACTGGGTGGTGACGCTGACGTGTTTGCGCGTGGTGTTTCTTTGATGACTGCCGCAAATGTCCCACATGCGTCTCCAACGCCACGCGCGTTTCTGTAGCCATTTTTATCAAGGCTGCTATCACGCGCTCCGGCCTGTCTCCATGCCATGGCTGCCGCAGAGCGCCCTCCGAGCAAACTCTTCTGCCCGAGAAGCTCTAGCCATCCTGCATAGCACCCCTGTGAATTACCGTTTACGGTGGGCGTGAAAGAGGCAAGATGAAACCCATCGTAAAATACTGAAACAAAGGAGTCATTGCACTATAGAAGACTCGCAGCTTGAGCGTAATGGCACAACATGATTATGAGTAAAAATCAGTGCAACTGACGGGAGGGTACTAAAGAGATGGCACAGAGCGCTGAACTTCGAACAGTTTGTTCCTTTGGAATGCCTTCTCTTTGATACAGTTACACACTATTGCAACAGCCATAAAGGGAACACCATGTGTTACAACAACGTGTTACGTAATGTGTGAGAGATGAAAAAAAATTAGGTGTCGCCATACTACAGCGAATCCGGGGCTAAAAAGCCATAGGGAAGCCAAGGGAAGGTTATAGACAAAAGTATAAAATAGTCGCTCCTCCAAAACTGGTGAGTACCATTTCCTAAAGAAATGACGAACATGGGTGTTCGTTGCTATGGTGAAGAGAGAGAGAAATAAACGTTTATTTAGAAACCGTGTTCCGAGCGAGGCCTGGTGTCACCCTAAGGTTGGAGGGTTCCCTAGTCCAGGAACCCTCTGGATTCAACTGCCCTCTTGGCTTTGGCGACGAGTTGTCGCTGGTCTTCTAGGTCCTCGAGGATGAGCTTGGCCTCCCACGTTTCCATTAGGTGGTCGTCGTTTATTCTTGGGGATTGGTCCCGCTCCAGTTGCACGTCGTGGTTTTCATGGCACTGGTATTCCAGGAGCAAGTGTGCCAGGGTGTCTGGTATGCTGCAGATCGGGCACATGAAGCCATGTTTCGTTGAGTAGAGGCAATGCGTTAATAAATCATGTATGTAAGTGTTGCTTTGTAGGCGTCTGAAAATCACGCTCTCTTCTTTTTAGTCTTGAATGGGGTGGGGGTTGCACCCGTCGCTACAGTTTGTAGCGTTGAAGTAGTGACCAGTTGGTGTTTTCTACTGATTCCATCTCTGCAGCGACGATTCGGGTATCATTTGGTCCCAGGACAGCTCGGCTGACGTGCTCGCGGGCAGCGGCTTGAGCCGGTTCATTTCCCTGTAGACCCTCGTGTCCAGGAACCCAGATTACGCAGGTATATGGAAGTGGAGAGTTTCGCTGTTGCAGGATGTTGATTGCGTCGGCTGAGACGCGGTCCTTCACAGAATTTCGGCAAGCGGCATGTCATGCTGGAAAAATATTTTTTTTTGTTCTCAAAAACAAATGCGGTCCAATCCGGTCATATTGAACGCGGGTAAACCAAATTATTCTTCATAACGAGCGATTTCCAAGCATGACATGTGTTAACATCAACGCATAGAAAAATCGACGCCCACATTGAATGAAAATAGTCGAAACACTTGATATATCGAACATTGGGCACCGCAAAACGCCTAAACAAGTTCGCTTTCTCTCACAAGAGCCTCGCTTTTTTTCCTCACCAAAGGGACTTAGGTACGTGCATTTGAGAGAACGCGGGGTGCGTTCAAGGGTCTGCAGGTTGAATCGCTAAAAGGATGGTGTGGTTAGGAGCAAGTAGCAACTACCACTTGCCATTATATATCTTCCGGTACTCCTCCTCGTCACACCCATTGTGCGCACACACCTTCACGTCTCCACGATTCTTCACTGCTTTAGCTAACGTGATGATTGCCGTCAAACAGAATAAACTGCTGTTCTCCGCAAACCTCGTCATAATGATCATAGTCGAACGTGGAGAAAAGAAATGTGACGCTACCGCTGCTTTTTCTTTCTTTTTCTTTTTTTTATTGAACAAAATATTACGTATTGATGCTAAATATATGTACAATTTTATACGCACAGACCTATGTCAAACAGTTGATTGAAAGAGGGGTTTAACATCCCAAAACCACCATATTATAATGAGAGACGCCGTAGTGAAGGGCTCCGGAAATTTCGACCACCCATGGGGTTCTTTAACGTGCATCCAACTTTAAGCACATGGGCCTACAACATTTCCGCCTCCATCTTATGTTGAAAAGTCGCATATGTTCCTATAACGAGTTTTTTATAGGTGCGTAACCATGCCACCATCACCATGGATGTAAGCAACACTAAAAGCGGTAAGAGGACATGTAGCGTTAGGGCTCCTGAGGATGGTAGCCCTTGACACTGCTGCATATATCAGCTTCAGTGGGTAGCGCTTAACTACAAGTGACGTTAAGTCAGCGAGACAGATGAATCATAGAAATACATATGTAAAGTTTGCGAAAATGAATAGCCAGTAGTGCAACCACAATGGACGTTTCACAAACAATAAGGTCCATTTGAAAAGCAGTTTTGAGACAGCTTCTGGGTGGTGTGTGGGACCTTCTGTGGCTCTGGGGTGGAAGACTTGATTGTCACGCAAAATACTTGGGTTGCGTTCCTGCTGAAACCATGATACATTATTTGCATTCATCGGGTCACCTCTGCCCGTTTCTAGGTAGACATAAACTGTAAATCATCACCTGTGGCACATGCCTGCCTATCTGTCGCACATGCTCGCCCGTGGTATACGAGTATGTGCCAAGTGTCTGGCGAAAAACAACATTATCACATTATTCACGTTATAATCAACGAGGTGCATACATCACGCCATCTTACCCTCCCATACTAACGTACATAAATAAATAGATAGATAGATAGATAGATAGATAGATAGATAGATAGATAGATAGATAGATAGATAGATAGATAGATAGATAGATAGATAGATAGATAGATAGATAGATAGATAGATGGATGGATGGATGGATGGATGGATGGATGGATGGATGGATGGATGGATGGATGGATGGATGGATGGATGGATGGATAAATGGATAGATAGATAGATAGATAGATAGATGGATGGATAGATAGATAGATAGATAGATAGATGGATAGATAGATAGATAGATATAGATAGATAGATAGATAGATAGATAGATAGATAGATAGATAGATAGATAGATAGATAGATAGATAGATACTCAAAGTACCTGCAGTACGCAATAAAATGCTTCGCTTTCAGATTACCTACATTAAGGTCACAGCAAACATAGAATTTTGACAGCAGTAAAGCACGTGCTGCTGTGTACAAAGATTTTGAGGCACTCAAGTTTCTTCCTTTTCATGATATTTGTTTGTTCATGAAATATACAAAACAGCGCAAGATTTTTTCACTGGATAGGCCCATATTTACTCCATAGTTCATCAAAGTACGGCTGTGTTCATTGAGATGCACCATCCTGTAACATGACCCCGTGATTGCTTGTGGTGAATTGAACTGTGAATGGCGTTCATTTTGCGAATTTCTTTGTTTTCGTTTCTCAGGGTCCTTTTTTGCTTTACAGTAGCCAAACGGGCGCAGCTTGGTTCTGTATATTGGAAAAAACTCGCCGTATTTGAAAAAAATGGCCCGAAGCAAACTTCATTGCCGGGCATAGCACAGCTCAGCCACCCAGTAAAAAAGAACGGGAAAAACGTAATATAGACTCTCCTGCCGGTAAAGTTTATCAAGCGCCCCGCCGCGGTGACCTAGTGGCTAAAGTATATTGGGCTGCTGACCCGCAGCTCGCGGGATCGAATCCCAGCTGCAGCGGTTGCGTTTTTGATGGAGGCGAAAATGCTCTATGCCCATGCGCTCAGATTTGGGTGCACGTTAAATAACTTCAGGTGGTCGAAATTTCCACAGCCCTTCACTATAAAGCGTCTCTCATAATCACATAGTGGGTTTCGGACGTCACATCACACATATCAGTCAGTCAATGTTTATCAAGCAGATCGCATTATGATAGGTTGCGAAAAACTCGCTTGGCAATTGTTGGATGAAGGCGCACGCACCCCTCGATTGACCCGCAGTGAGAAGCAGTGGAAAATGGAGGAAAGTGGATTCGTAACGTGGCGTAAAAACAGCACGTCGTTCGATAGTCGGGCCTGGAGCCGTTTATACAGAGTTCCCCGACTCGAATTGTGGTGCAGAAAAGCTGTGTCGTGGGGCCGACTGCTTTGGACAACCGTTGGAGAACGCAATTACCGGCATCACAAAGGCATCACGGCTGCACTGTATAAGAAATCGTTTCCCTCTCTTGGCCCCCGCTTCTGCAACCAGTCGCCAAGCCCGGAAAGCAGCTGACGAGACAAGCGCTTGCCTAGAACGCAGACCATCGTTCTGTGGCGCTGCAGGGAACGCATTGTAATGCACCGTCCGGTGGTCTTTCTCGCTGGTGCGCGCTCTCTGTATATCGAGACGGAAGTCACTGGCTGGAGGGAAGAGAAAACTCGATGAAATTTAGATCAGAAGGGTCTTCTTTTGAACTCTGTGTATGCTTCCACCCTGATTGGGTTTCGATCGCCTTCCTTCTCCTCAGGCATAGGTGAACTTCGGCCGCTGTGCGGAGTCGTAACATACTCACCCCACTCTGTAAACTGCTTCGCTTTGAAGCATTGGATTGCTAAAAAAAATTCGTAGTGAGGCATTCTTCCCCGGTAAAATGGAAGCTGCCTCATCGGTATATGGAACGGTGCGAAATGGGCTTGTCTACCTTTATGCAGGGACGGGGGATGACCCGATTCGTGTGACGGGTACGCGCAACATGGACCCTACCTTCCTTGCAGCTTTCACAGCTTCGTCGAACACCATAAGAAAGTTGCAGAAAATTTCTAAGCATATTATTGCTTGATGAGAACAAAGCACACTTCTTTCGGCTGCTTTTTTCTTACGGAGGGATCTTTAAAATTTTCAACGGGAATTCCTCTCTAATACGCAGTGTCTGTAGGTGGTTACTGCAGCGGAGTGGAGCGCGTCGAGTGTCGCTACGGCAAAGCCAAGTGAGGGCGAGCGTTCGTCAGCATTGCCCAAAAATTGCCCCCAGTTCCGCGAAGGGAATCGTGAGGAAATACGAATGCATTTTTTCCACCGAGAGTACACTGCGTAGTAATTTTAATGGTGTAAATTATACATGAGACGAGACTTTGTACTGTAACCATTTATTTACACAGTCATCAGTCAACGAACGGTAGACAGTGAGGCGTGCGCTTAACTTCATTTATATGTACGTATGAGCAAGCGGACGGGAAAGGGTAAGGGGGAAAGTGATTCCTAAATGAGTGAAAAGAAGATAAAAGTGAGCCCCGTACCTGTGTGCATCTGAGTGCGACACCTCAACAGTAGCTCATGAGGGAAGGGTATGCGAAGGGATTAAAAGGAATAGAGTGAGAAGGAAAGATAAGATATAAAAAGATGGGGACACGGTCGAACGAGTCCGAGGACGGGGTACCACTCAGCGATAGCTTCACGGCGTGGGGACATGGCGGAGGGCGAGCCGGTCGGCCAGAGCATCGCTGTCGTCGGAGATCGCAGGGGCACAACCGTTCGGCGCGGAGTACAGCGAGCGAGTCTCCAGAGAGCGGAGCGCAGCCACGCAGGGAGAATAGAGAGCGAACGGCGAGAGAAGGAGCGGTGGAGCACTGCACCCACACTCTCCTGATTCGCTCGCAAGATTTCAAGCTGGACGGTCGTGCCCTCGCGATCTCCGACGCCAGCGTAGCTCACGCCGACTGGTTCGCCCTCCGCGGTCTCCTGACGCCGTGAAGCTCTCGCATTGTGGTGCCCCGCCCTTGGACTGCTTAGACTGGATCCCCACTTTCCTATCTCCTTCTATTTTCCGTCGCTTGCCTATCTATTTCTTCATCTATTTCCTTTTATTCTTTTATTCCTCCTTCCCCCCACCCCATTAGGGCACTGCGCCGTCTCACCTATAGGCAGACAGAAATTAGGTGCCTGCTTCCTTTTCCTTACGAACTACTAACCAACCACACTCTCTTACATTGTCTCCGCACACGCGGGAGCTCCACCGAGCTCCCGCGATGCCAAGCCACAGTGCGCTCCTCCTCTCCACTCACTTTCTGCTACTCCCCCCCGCACCACCTGCTCCGATTGCGAGAGTGAGAAAAAGCGTGCGCGTCCGCTGCTGACGCTATAGAAAAGGGAGTGATATTGATGGTATGAGAGAGGGGGTGATAGCGGAGCGAGAACAGGTGCCGGCACGCGGACGCCGCCACCCACCTGACATAGCTCGAATAAGTATTGGATTCGCAATTAAAAAACGCGGTCACGGCTGCTAGTGGCTTGTGTGGCAGTTGTCGTTGTTGCCGTCAGTTCAGGTAGGAGAGGTCTTTTGCTGACTCTTTTTGCGGACGACAGATTGGTGCGCAGCCAATCTAGCCAAAGAACGCTTTTGCATTAATAATCCGTCTGCCTAAGGTATCCCAGTGTTCGAATTCATGTTGCGCGAGTATAATTGTTCAACAGGAAAACAGGCACGTAAGAGATAACATACCCACCGCAATTTGTGACGTACGTTCCTTTCTTGTTTCGGAATCGTACTCAAGCAATCGATGACCAGTTTGCCCAGAATGCTGCTCTCACTATGCGATGTATTGCTTTTGCAGTGTCCCCACTGCTTGATCATCATCCCACGGAATTAATTAAACAAAGAGACATACAAACAAAAATTAACAAACAAAAACTTTATCAATAAATAGATAAATAGGGCGCAAGACAAAAAACAGAGGGAAAGAAGATCATACACACAATGCCATGCGCTTCCAAGAGAAACTCTTCACATGTGTAGAGAAGAGTCGGCACATGTAAAAATAAGCGGTTCCCTCAAAAATGATGTAGTCGCTGAACTTCACAGCAACTTTGCATTGTTTATTAGTGTATGTTTGTTTGTTTGTGAGCAGTACCCTTTGGATATAAATGCATTACAAAACGAAGCGGCACGCCGAGCGGCACAGATCACAAAAAGCTATAAAGAATTGATTACATATTTGAAGTTGAACGCCCTCACGCCAGCAAGCAAAAGCTGCAATAATTTATGCAGAATGTTTTATAACAAAATAGGTGACGCATTTTTCAAGGTACTTCTATCAGTTATGTTCGTTATTAAAATGAAGCAAGGATATGGCAGAAACGGAAATAACCACATAGAAGCTCATAGGAGTACGCGTGGGCACTGGGCCGCTTGATCACCTCTAAGCGTACGTCACTTCATTTTAATTAAAGGTCATAAAACTCTCGAGCTTGGTGAGAGATCAAATCCTGCGAAAAGCCGGCACTATACCATGATCTTCTCAGCCAACTCTTGCAGTCATGCGTGACAAGAAAAGCTTACGAGTGGAGCACGGAGTTGCAATTTTCTCGGACGCCCTCAGGCCTGTGCTCAGTCGCTTCGGAACTGCGGGTGCCTGCTGCTTGACGTCAAACTGCAGGTTGCATGCCGTTGACCAACAGCCGACATAAATCAAGAGCAGCATTTGGTTGAAAAGCGCTTCGTGCCACGGGGCACCACAAATGCTGGTGGTGCACTCCGTGTAGCCTGCTAGCAATACACAGTGAGGGGGGAAAGTGATTTTTAAATGAAAAGAAGAGAAAAGTGAGCCCCGTAACTGTCTCTCAAGGGGAGGACACCTCAACAGTAGTTCACGAGGGGAGGGGGTAAAGGAGGGATTAAAAGGATAGGATTAAAAGGTAAAGAGATAGAGAGAGAGGAAGGAGAGAGAGATAGGCGCAGGGACAGCGTACAACGGAAGTAAGGAGAAGATAGGAACGATGGGGACGGTCGCAGGAGTCCGAGGACGGGGCATCACTCGACGAGAGCTCTTGTCGGCGTCAGGAGATGACGTAGGGCGAGTCCAGTCAACCAGAGCTACGCTGTCTTCGGAGATCGCGAGGGCACAACCGGTCGGCACGGAATCCAGAAAGTGAGACCCACAGTGAGGCAAAATGGCGCATAGGAATCACCACGAAAGAGATTGGTAGCGTTTCATCGCACGCTCAAGGTCATACGTGATGACGCGCCGTTACTTCTTTTCCCGCCGTCGTTCCTACCTGTGTAATTTCTAGCAGGGCCGTCTTGACGAGCTGATTGATTAGTATGTGGGGTTTAACGTCCCAAAACCACCATATGATTAGGAGAGACGCCGTATTGGAGAGCTTCGGAAATTTCGACCACCGTGGGCTCTTTAACGATCTTGACGAGCGAAGAGTGATCGAAACACGCCAAGAGCCCCTGCAACTCCACTCATTCTTCCTAGAATTGAGAAATTTTTGCCGAAATCTATTCACGAGGCAATGAACTCGGATAATGAGGCTGTTCGATGATAACTTGTAAAGGGTTTCTCGACCTCTCAATAAGCAAAACGTTCATGAAAGAAAGCACCATGAAGGTATACAAAACTGTAACAGCAACAGTAGCCTGCAGCTGCATCAAAAGCAATGAAGATGAGGAAGCGGCAGAATGCTTACGCACACTTAGGCGACTTCTGTAGAGTTGCTGCAGTACTTTTTGTACAAATTGCATAGGAAGACATCGTGAACAATTGCAGGCAGAAGCCATGCAATTACCCTCATGCATATTTCCACATGAGAAAAACTTCTGTAAAATGGTTTGTCTTTACTTCTATAGACATGGAGTGTAAATTTGCACAAAATAGAAGAAATGTACGTAGTTATGAAAGTAATACGGCAATAGTAGCTGCTTTGTAGAATTATCAACAGCTGAAACTTCTCTTTGTGATATCTGAAGTCCTAAAACAGGCTTTCTTTTTTCTATGGGTAAAATTTTGTTTGCAGAAAACTGAGCATTCGACATTGTCATTTGCGTCACTTGGATTAATATTTGAGAGTGGTGGAGGTGCGTGTAAATCAGTTGGTGCGGTTTGTGATGCCCAATACTGGCATAGTTAGAAAAAGCCCAGGGTTGATGCGCACCCATTTAACTCAATCAAACCGAGTGCAAAAGCGCGGACGCTCCATCGACCTTGTGTTCGACAGAGCCTTTCGTCCGATAAAGCAGCAGAGCGGCTTTCTCGCTTGCTGTGATTGAACGGCACGCACTCAAGAAAAATAAGATCGGCACGCAGCAGTGAAAGGAGCGTGTGGAAATTGGAGAACTACAGTGTGACCTGAAGTGGTAGCGTTCATTTCACGCCTATAAAATTGAATCATTGGAACTAGGAAGTCCTGCAGCTGTACGGGCTGTGAGGCAGTACAGCAAGAGCCGTAATACCACTTTCGTGCCACGTTTGCTTGAAACGAAATGCACATTTCATCTTTCTCAGTAATTTGGGGAAATCGACGTACATACGCACTGCGCAATTCACATGCTAAAGTCACTTTCATTACTTATAGTCACTTGTTGGCCTAAACTAAGCCAAGGCCTCATAGAGGATCCAGTTGCGTTTATTTCTACATGTTTCCTTCACTTGGCACAGGTCTGTGCGGGCATACTTGAATGAACTTGGCGCGCAGGTACCTTTTTATAGTGATTTCATCATATATAACAACTCTAACAGTACAACAATGGGATGAGGAAGAATATCAAGTGAATAAATGGCTTAGAACTCCCATTATGCGCTAAATGCACTGCCTCCCAATGCTTAACGATCTTGCATTATTGCCAAATCGTTGGCTGAAGATTTCTTTTTTTCTCCAACAAAGGCCTTCCTTTCACAGCGGCGTTCAGTGCCGGGCTGTTATATGCCTAGCCATAAATAAGCACCCCTCAGGCCAATACCCCATTTCGCCCTTTTATGACGATCCCCGTGGTAAATTTAGCCTGAAGTGGGTACCGAAGATATACAGATGAGGTTGCCGTTAAAGCATGGAACGTTCGGGAGCTTTGAGGCCATAACGGCAGCCACATTGAAGCCTGCATGCAGAGATATTGATACAGAAAAATTGTTCCCATCTACTACCATAAACACGTAGCTCTAGCATTGACAGGTAGTGTGTTTATGTGTAGTGCGCAAAAATGTTCATGCCATAATTGTTTTCATTAGAATGCAAGGCCGTTATAAATTAAAATCAATCACAGTTTCAGACATCGACGTCAGGGGGCACTACTCTAGGATCTGAGCTCGAATTTCCCTCTATTCATCTATTACTCGTTGAATGGGCATAATGGCGGCGATAAAGACAGTCCGAAATGTTCGACTATCTATAGTTATCAAGACCTTGTTGAAGCACTCATGACAAAACCCTTTTATTATCAGTCAAACTTGAGTAGGACTTTCATTCGGTCAAGTAGAATTGTAGGTCTACTTAGCTGTAGAGAACGCAGCGAAAAAAAAGAAATAAACAAGAGAGAGGGAGGGCAAGGAAAACACGTTCCACAGGAAAACCACCCAGTCAGTGTTCTCTGTCGGTTTCGTCCCTATCTT